>NC_087248.1:21126700-21426700 GCF_037042905.1 Lytechinus pictus | reverse complement strand
GGGCCGAAAGCTTTCCCGAATTTTACTATGTCCTATACGTTCCCGCATATCTCATTACAAGCCTAAAGGACAGGTCGCGATACATTTTATCTGCTACCAAATGGATTGCAGAACCATCTTAAACTGATTCTCAATATGGACAATGATTGTGATTTCACCACTCACGTCAATTAATGTTTGTGTGTTGTGGAAACTGTATTTAACCAATAACATTACGTACAGAATGAGAGTTTATGAAAAGGCGTAAAATATGTCTCAGATATGGCAAGAAACGTCCTTGTCTTAGGACGATACATGTTGTACCGTATTAAGCGTGAGTTCGATACCATCCATGTAAATACGCTTACACATAATGCGAAATTTATCCAATAAATATTCGGTGTGAGTACGGTAAAAAATGAATATGGAGTAATAATATAAATTGGTCGAAAGACAATTTTTGTCATTTAATAATATATAAGGACATACTGAGCTCGTTTTACACAAAAAATGAAAAACAAACATCAAATTTTATGTTTCTTTTTTTATATTTTACAGTTTCATTTACTACGGAGATTTCTTTGAAAATGCAAGTCAAATCACAATGGAGAGCAGAGAGGCTTTTGTCGAAAGTTGGTGGACCTGGACAGTATCGGAATCTCTTGACTCTTGACAACGACATATTTTTATTTGTTCATCTGGTGCAAATCTTCGGATGATCTGCTGTCCTAGTCCATGAGCTTTAGACAAAAGCCTCTCAGCTCTTCATTATGATTTTAATTGCGTTCTCATAGAAATCGATGCATTGTAGTGAGTGACTCCGTAGTAAATGCTAAAACTCGAGAAAATAAACTAAATAAATAAATAAAGGCATATAAAATGTAATTGACGAGAAATCAAAAAGTGGAGGATTAAGGAAACAAGAAATAAGAAGAAAGAGAAAAGGAAGAAGGAGAAAGCAAAAGAACAAAAAAAGAAGAAGAAAGAAGAAGAAGAGGATAAAGATGTTCAAGAAGAAGAAAAAAATAAAGAGAAAGAAGAATAAAATAGGAAGAAAAAACATAAAGAATAAGAAGGAGGAGGAAAAGGAGAACAAAAAGACGAATTAGCAGGTGGATATGAAGACGAAGAAAAATGCGAATAAGAAAGCGAAAACGAAAAAGAATTTTAAAAAAGCCCCAATGAAACAGAGAGATAAATAACGATGAACCAGAAGAGAAAGAGCGAGGAGGAAGAAAAGAAGGAAAGGAGAAGCTTAGGACGACAAACAGGTAGAGATAACTTTTCTTCGCCCTTTATTAACATAGAAATTATCTTCAAAATATGTGACGTGTTCAATGAACATCAATGCTACTCACTGCTATGAAAGTAGAACAAATGCCAAGGGTGAAATATTCTTTTTTTAGTTTCTTCTTACCTCGTGTTTTATGTCTGATACATAATATGGTCAGGAAGGTTTGAAAAACAATAACATGCTATTCTATTCATTTATGGGTAACAAATGATTGCATACCCTTTGTAACAACTTCAAAGAGTAAATAAACAAAGTACTTAATAGTATATTGTCCTGATAACGTTTTCTTTGTAACATATTATTGACTATTACAATGTGCATGTCATTGATCTTCAGTAAATAACAAATGATATCAAACTTGGGGAAATGCCTAGGAATTCGAAATCATAAAGCAATAATAATGAAGCTCATGACAATATGCACGTAAGCAGGACGATGTTGTTCAAAGTAAATCAGCATGCATGATCCATCACATGACATTGGTGTGTGTGGGTTTATAGAAGCACAATTGAAGCGCTTTTTCGTTTCTCTTCGGACCATGGGACGGCAAATGGAGTGTGATTTTGGGGGAGTTCGCTTGCATTGATATGGGACCAGGTAAGTCATCTCGGATTTAGCACATCTTTTAAAACATAAAGCTCATCTGGTTACATCTGTTGCTATGACAATGAAGTCGGCATGTATGTAGGGTGATTTTTTGCCGAACTTAATATTTGTTACATGAGGGAAAATATTAACAAAGATGGAAGATGCTACCATATTCTGTCGGAATCCAGATCTGTGGGTGTTTAAAACGTATTTTATGGCACACATTTTCTAAAAACCAGAATGCAAAATCGATGTGACACCTCATTTATCAACATTTTTTTACAAATTATGATGTCTATATTTTGGTGTTCATAGATGCTCTGACGTCTTGTCTTTCGAATGTCATTTAGAAATATAAGTTTCGTTCATGCTTGAGCAACAGGGAACTGTTATATAGGGGGTTAACTATTTTTGCCCTTATTTATGCTTTTAGAGTAATCTTTGTTGCACACAATGGAGTGATTTGTATCAATTACAAACTGTCCTATTAATTCATGCAATGCAAATCCCCTTACTTGGGTTGGCCTTTTTTTTTATTTGAAAGAATGTATTCAATGCTAATAGATAACCTATTACAACATGACTCGAAAACCATAAGTCTCGTCTGATTTCGCGATCAATAAAATGTGCAATATAATTTTGACCCACAGAATATTTTTCTGATGACCTTTGAACTTATCCTCGTGAAAACACCTGTGTTTATAACCAAGGATAATTTGTGCCAAGTTTTGCTCAAAATTGATGCAGAAAAACATAGAAATTACAGTAGGTTGAACAAATGTTTCAAAAAACGGATGACCTCATATCATAACCTTTTAACCCCTAAATGACGTATGAATTTATTACCCAAGGATCATATACCAATTCATTATTCATAATCGTGATATGCGCTATACAAGAACTGTTTATTATTATTATTATTATTACCAATGCATAATTGATGCAGAAAAGAATAAAAGATAGCAAGCTGAAAAAAAACGTTGTAACTTAACTACAGACCAACAGATAAAACAAATCACAAGGTCTTTGCCGAACTTCGTTCAGGCGAGTCGAAAATGAAAAAATCAGGTCAATGAATAGCTTTGTAAATGAATTTTGATAGCATTAAAAATGGCAGAAATAATGCCAGTTTAATAGGGGTCTGCTGGAATAGAAAGTCTGAAGACTATTTTCTGTATTATTGACGCAAGTCTTTTTTTTTAACAGAAACGTTACGTATTCGCTCATCCATGAATAAAAGTTATTTTTTAATGACGTCTGAAAGATAAGACTTTAGAGCATCTATGAACATCAAATATTTATAGACTTCCATATTTGAAACAACATTTTGAAAAACTTTACAAAACTGTATACTTTTTATATGCACTGTATTGTTTTAAGGACATTGAATGATGACTTCATTTAGTGATTAAGAAATTATTTTTTTCAAAATAAATTGGGTTAAACTAGGTTATTTCATTATGACAAAGATATAAGAGGTAAATAATAATTCCTTTTCTGCTTTGTATTACATTCACAGAGACTACGAAAGAGGCCAGCATGACTAGTGGAAAACGTTATCAGGATAGCAATAATGTCATGTATTAACATGCTTGCATTTTTCATTTTACATGTTTTTATTCTGATTGCAAATGGAGCTTATCCTGTCGAACCTCTAACGGATGCAACACAAAAAACTCAAAAGATTTCCGCCAGCATAAATGACAACATCGCCATTCGATTCATAACCCCCGGAAGCAAACAAAGTTGTTCGTACGAAATTCGCTTCGGTGATACAAACTTTACAGCACAGCAGAGAACCCCGTCCTCGTCAGAACGGTATCCCGGAGAATGCGCTTTATTACGAACCAAGCTTTTTGTCGACAATGTCTTCAATTACTTCGCCGTTGTAATAGTACTTAAACAGGTTCTTCCGTCTGATGCTGGAAGATATCATTGTAAATTTATCTGTACCAGCCATAATTCATCTCAGCACGTTGTACTACGGGTATACTTTCCCCCAGGGCGGGCATTCTGTGAATGGCACCAGGAGCATCTTGCTCCAGACAATCCTGCTGGAATTTCGACTTTGCAGTGCAGAGCCAAAAACGGATACCCTAAGGCTGGAATCATTTGTTACTCTAAGAACGGGAGAAAAACACTCGCGCAAACACCTTTAAGTTTAAGCGGTATTAAAGAAGTAACGGCAACATTTTGGTTAGAGAGAAGAAGCAACCTCTCTTGTTGTTCTGTAAGTGAAAGATATAGAAAGGCAACTGATCATTGTACTGACTATCGTTCATTTGAATTTGATAAACATTACCCTGGCAAAGACAATGATATTTCCAATACTTTACATACCACCACTGGACCCCTACCATTAAATGAAAAAGACGTTGAACCTGAATTCGTGGGATATTGTGACTATCGATGTACAGAATCTTGTTATCTCGTAACTACTTTTCTTGGTTTCATCATTATTATTCTGGTGTTACATATTTGTATACATAATTACAATCTATACCCTACGCTCGGTGATCCCTTTTCACCCAAAATACAATATATGCATAATGAATAACTTTATGCTCATAACGTACCGAGCGTTGGCTATATCCCTCTTAATGGTAATTAACCTCCGATATTCTAATTCTATGCACCTGACCTTAAGTGAAGGTGGTGGTGCAGAAATATTGTTTCAGTATAATCATGAAGGCGGGATGGAATTTGTTTTGAGTTTTGGTAAAAACGAACCATTTTATAAATCCAGGTCATTGGATTTGAATGGATTGAATCCAAGTCAAAAGAAAAACATAGATGTAAAGATCGAGAAGCACTTTTCATTAGGGGTTTGTATGTTTTTAGTCCGTGTTACAATCGATCGTGTCTCGAGAAAAGATTCCGGATTGTATAAATGTGAGGTCTACAGAAATGGGAAGAAATTAGAACATCTTACCAAAGTTACAAGTGTCGATATTGAGTATGAACCGGGGAAACCAACATGTAACGAGAACACCAACCCAGTTGATTCAAGTGACAAGGTCTGGTCACAGCTTAAATGTACAGCGCCAGTGGGAAGCCACATTGGGTTTATAGAGTGCTATCAGAACGGAGCTAGGGTCCCTCCTTGGACTAGACCTGTTCAAAATGAGACCCATTTAATGCAGGTTATCTGGATGGAAAGGAACAATCGTATATCTTGCTGTACTTCCACTTCCGAACAAAAGAAAAACAAATGTGATTGTAATGATTTCATATATGATCCGGCTACAAGAACAGTACAGGCAGATCTTGGTATTGACCAATGCCGATCGAAGAATTCGAAAAATTTCTTGAAACAAAATGAAAATGTATCAAATACTAAAACGAGCACGACAAACAATTACATTATTGCAAGCACATTATTTGTAATATTAGTGACTATTTTCATGATTTTTGTGAAGAGATATTATAGTGGTCGCTGAGTAAGCGCACTACATTATCCTAATTATCATGGTCATGCACAGGTTTCACTCTGAATTCAATTCTATTATTATTCATTTGGTATGCCTTCTGTATTATAGATTTATTTCAGAACTTTAGAAATATCAAGTCCATTAATTCAAAATGAAAATTCGAATGCAATTAACTTTCTAATTCCTAGATTGTAATGACGTTTTTAAATCCATTTTCTTGAAATGGGCCTGTAATGCATGTCAGGACTAAACCTTACGATTAGTGACAGCCCCCCCAAAAGGGTTGATGTGACTATTAATTATTCTTGTGCGGTGCGGTGTGATAACGTTTTTATTGAGGGGGAGGGGCTCAAGTTGAAGCCATTAAAAAAAAAAATGATTGATGGGAGCAATATATTCTATCGTTTCCTTTTCTTCCTCCTTTTTATTTTTTGTTCTTCAAGTTTTTGTTCTCCTCATTTTCTATTACTTGAAAGATCGCAAGGGGAGGTCGCCCCTTCCCCGATGGAACCACTCCTGTTCTCAAAGTACAGTGAATAGACTAAAATATCAATTTTGTTTAAGGTTTCTTTCTGAAAGTTGGAATTTGATCATTGATCAACATTGTCGATCTACATTTCGCATATTTTGTTTTCCAATAATTACATATTTTGTAATTGGATAGCATAAAACTCCACACCTAGATTATTGCGTGGTAATATTTCTTTTTTCTCTCTTTATTTTTAGTGAAAAGTAACATTTATTGTTGCCGGCTTGTCTTATTGATAAAATTTCAGTACATAATCATGTTGGATTTCATATTGTATCTTTCACACAAGGGGGTGATGAACAAAGTTTATTTGGCAGTTTATATGACGCCTGCTTTAGGTATTTGTTCCACTTATTTGCTTGAAACGTATATTTTTGTAATAAAATAAATTAAGCTATATTTATGCCATATTTTGACAAGTTTTGTATGAATTATGAATTACAGAAGAAAACAAAACAAACAAACAAAATGTTTCAGACTCCCAGTGTTTTATTAAGACATACATGTACATAATTACATATTGGAATCAATGATGCCAACACCACTTCCAGGAGCGGATCCAGGATTTTCCAAATGGGGGTAGGCAAATTTTTCGGAGGAAAATTTTGACAAGAAAAAGAAAAAAAGGTTTTCAACCACAAATTAAGGATATTTCGTACCCGAAAAAAATTGACCTCAATTTCAAAAGCGGGGCAACACCTCTGTTTAAATGACATTTTTACATTACAAATTTTAATTTTGCTTCTCAAAGGGGGAGGCGTGCCCCTGTGCCCCCCCCCCCCCCCCTGGATCCGCGCCTGACCACCTCCATCTATTTTAATCGTAGATTCGAACTTTGTTATTTTAGTTGCCTTAATTACTCAAGGGCATATGAGCTGTGGCCAAGATTCAAACCCGAGGCTTCAATTTGTCTAGTCAGGCGCCCGAGACCAGTCAGCCACGGCACCCCTACTTTCACTCAATTTATTAATTTTCAATCCTTTCATTAATAATTTGTCAACTTTATGAGTATACACGGTGTATTCATATATGAACAAATAAAACCGTGGAAAATTGTTCAAGGTAGTATATACAGCTCACCCCTCCACCCACACCAAAATGTGTGTGGAGGGGTGAGCTGTATATGTATATGTGTATGTGTGCGTATAGGAGGGTATGTGTGTGACTGATGGTGTGTGCATGGATGTGGATGAGCTAAACAAAGAGAGAGAGAGAGATAGTGTGTGTGTGTGTGTGTATGTAGGGGGGTGGGGTCCCTGCGTGATTCCAGAGAATCGTGCCAATGTCATAAACTAGTACTTGGGGCGGCGGTTAATAATCCATATAGAGTGCTACACACCCGTGACAGAAAAGCACCCTAAATGTCGTATTCTAGAACCATATTTATAACCATAATCAACATCAAAAAGCCGCCCTCTAAAGCGATGCGAACTATGAGATCCAAGTTGATCATGACCCATGCACTCCTTATCTTATTTCTTCAGAGAAATAGCGGATACCAAAAGCGCGATACCTATTTCATACTCTTATTAATCATCGGAAATCGACTAACCCTACCCAAGTGTCCTCATCTTAACTAGTGGCTAGTTTTGTTTATCTCGATCGCGCCATATAGTGTGCAATTTCTAAGAGTTGTTGGACTCGAGTAGTTAGCAGGACTTACGGATAACCCCCCCCCCCCCCTTCCCCCCATCGGACAAGTTACTATAAATAAAATGTGTTACGAAAGTATGCAGAGGCTACGTCTGCACGCTACAGGGAGGGAGACTCAGTTTTGTTGGCGACTGTCCATACAGTCAGAGTGGATCAGGGCCAAGGGCGGAAATCTCTCGCTAAAGGTCGGGGTGGGGAACAAGGGGCTTGAAAATTTGACAAGCAAAAAAAAAAGTAATACCTAAAAAGTAAGGTCATCTCGTCCAAAATACATGTTTTATTTCGATTTTGAATGATGCCCTTTCATATTGTGTCCTCCCTACAATTTTGGGTAGGGGGAGGCGTCCCCGGGGGGGGGGGCTCTCAGTATATAATGCATAGTGGGTATGTGCCACGGAGGGGACCCTCATTTTTACACTCAAATTTCCGTTCCAAGGCATAGCATTTTTGTCTTATTGAGAAAAAGAACAAAGAAAGCCGCTCCAAAGCATAACATGAATTTTTTGGTCGATTCCCCCCCCCCCCCGGGGACGCGTCCCCCTGTCCCCCTAGGATTTCCGCCCATGATCAGGGCTGGTCGGTGGTCATGGGGGACAAGGCATTTGCTCCTGCGATATTAATTTGCTTCGGCCTTATATCTCGGAGTTAGAATTACGATTGTAATAGAGTTTTCGGTACAGAATAATGTAAATGTAAGGATTAGGGGCTATTTAGTTTTGAATGTTAGATTTAAGTAGGCCTATAGAATTTCCGTCGTAGCAATTGTCGCCGGAGCACATGTAATGGAACCTGCCCTTTGAGTCTCCTTCTACGTTGGGCTTTGGATAAAACAGCTGCTTCCTCCCAACATTGGCCAAACTGATTGCCTCAAACATTTTGCAATACTAATAAGCCAAACAAAATCTTGAAAGGTGTGTGTGGGGGGATGGGGTGAATCAGCCATGAGGGCTTTTCAAGTTAATGCCTGGTCCCACTGGTCGATGGATACAAAACGTATTTAGAAGGGACACATCGGACGAGCAAAATTTCTCTGGTGGCTCCATCCATTTTCATCCGCTCCAGAAATGGACAACATTGGTGAAGAATTTGCGAAAACATTACGGAAAAGAACGGACGTGGATAGTATGTAACGCGGATATTAAACGGTTGTTCATCGGAAACCTTGCGGATATAAATGGATGGAAGTGGATGACAGCTCCGATGGTGTTACCGGGGGCTTTAAATACTTTATTTACGAGATGCATATGCTTACATCCCTTCTATTTCCGTGCTACTAACGATGTATAGACGTTCCATGTACCTTATCTATGCTCCCTCTTTCCGTTGTTCAGCTTCAGTGGATCTGAGTTGCCAGGATGCCCAGAGGATGCAGATAGGATACAGCGGATGTTTAACGGACGATAACGGACATGGAACGTTTGCCGCTCGTATGTGTTGCGGATTTACATCAGACCTAGCGGAAAGTTCATCAGTTTTATAAGTTTTATGCAGCTCAAAACTTTTTGCGCGGATGAAATCAAAGTGGACGGATGGTAGATGGATAAAGCGTATTAAAGCACGTATGCAATGAGTACACAACAGATAGCGTTTTCCAACAGAGAGCACGATTTTTTTCGTTTTACATCCTCTTTGCATCCGTACCTGCAGTGGGACCGGGTCTTTAGATGTCAGGTACTTTACAAGTGTTTTCAATGAAATATGCCAATCAGTCTCAAGTCATCTCTGTAACCATATATTGATACTTGTAAAGCTAATTTATCTTTGCAATATCACAAATTGTGTCATGTTTTGAAACAGGTTATAGTTTCACTTTCCTTATAACTACCTGTCATGCCATTCAGCTTTCTATATTTTGTACCACATATTTTATTTGTCAGGTGTGATGACATATACAGCACCCCAGTTTTTGGTGGCACCTGCTATAACAATGAATTGAAGGAAATTGATCCCCAATACCAAACGCTCAATGAAAAGAAAAATTCGGGGAGTATACCTTGAACATGCATGGCACATTACTAACTGTCCCTCCCTCTCCCTCTTTGTCTCTCTTGTGATGGAAAATTGGCAAAATTAATGTGCTTCTCGGTCACTCTCTTGTTATGCGCATAGAGTAATACAACGTGCAGTGGAGTTTGATGGCACAAGCGCACTATTAAGGTGCAAGCAGAAAAAAAAAATGTGTAAGTAAATTAGCAGCCCCAACCATTTAGAGGGGGGGGGGGAAGAAAAACACAATATAGATATGTGAAATGGAAATTTATAAGGAGAATTTGATTGGAGTTTTCTTGTTATTTTTTAAAGAAAAGGCGTTCATCTATGTGCCCAATCCTATCACCACCTTGATTTCACATCATGTACGAATTTATTAGTCAGCTCTACCTTAAACCTTACACATACACACACACAAACAAACACACACACAAACAAATACACACACACGCACGCCCTCACATTCCCTCACATTCTCTCACCCATGCTTACGATAAAGATAATACCTGTCTTTATTAAAATGATCACTGTAACAATGTAACAGCCATTTTATTTTAATATCCCTTATTTTAATTATTAATTTTATAACTAGTTTTTATACAGCACATATCTTCTACTTTAACAAATTCATTTTGTAACCTTATCCGACTTCGGACTCGCGTACACAAACATAATGCGCCCTATATGACAATCTATGTTATTTATTACATGTCATCTTTTACGGGTGACTGAAAGATATTGATTTTGTCAATTAACGGAACAAAGTACAAGCAGAGTTCGATTTCATGCGCAAATAATATTTCTTCAAGATTATCGATAAAGACATTTTATGGCTCAGCAGATCTTTGTGATAAAATTTAACATTTTTTTCAGAGGTAAGTCTAAACCATATTTAAATTCCAATTCACGATAGGTTCATTTCATAATAACAAGATATTCACGAAAAAGAGCGGGAAGGTTCAAGGCACATGGTGGTTTAAGAAAATGGGTCATAAAGTATATGACTTTCAACAGATAAACACACCTAAAGTGTGAAAATATTGTATGAAATCTTTAGCTAGCAGGGAGGGGGGAGGGGTACTCGTTTAAAGCGACTGAATAACCATCTATTTAATTTCACCCCCCCTTTCTATTATAAACGGTCCAATTGGTTTCGTATATGCTAGCTATCAAGCTATTGAAATATTCTAGGATTAATCTGATAACAACATTATGCTATTATCTTGTTTGAATGGTCTTAACCATGTTATATCCATTCTTAATTATCGAAATGAAATATGATCATTTGAAGTTCTTTAATATGATATTTTTTATATATTTTCACAGGAAACTTATTGAGTTGTTTCCTATTATGATGGCATTAGCATTATTTGATATTTATTCAGTTGTCCGAACCGTATTTCTTCATCATAGTTTTATTTCGCATTTTGTATTTACCAGAAGACTAATATTCAATATCTATATTGAGAATCGTATGTGACATATCGTGCTGACTGAGATAAAACACTTCAGAGAGGAGAAAAAGTAGAATAAATGCGACATACATGGCACTCACTATCTATTGATTTCTATTGATATCATTTTTTTCCTCTTCAGCTCTTAAGAAAGCCCTATAGTACATCTTGCAAGATGGGAATCTGGATTCCAATTTGTTTATTGCTATCGTTGGTGGGCGTGGTCAGTTGTATTGATAGCAGATTACACAATATTCCAGATAACCACATCGTCGTTATCAATGTATACACGTGCCAATTTCATGTTAATATGAAAATATAAACGATTTCTAGAATTTCCATAAACAATGAAATAGATAACAAGTCATCTAATTACAGAATTATTCTTATTCTTCAATATTGCCATCTACGTCTCCTTATGAATACAATAACTGCCACAAATGTAAAGAGTAATGAGAGTAGCAGCAGCAGTAGTAGTAGTAGTAGTAGCTGTTGCAGTAGTGGTAGTAGTAGTAGTAGTGGTAATACTACTACTACTACTTCTACTACTACTACTAATAATAATAATAATGACAAAAATTATAATGATAATGATAATAACAACAACTATAATGAATACAGTCATTATAATAATATTGACAACATGGTCAATGGTCAATGTACATGTAGAGTTCAATTATGCTTCAAGTAATAAAAAAAATGACGTGATACTTTTACTAATTTAACAGTTCTGAAATGATAATAATGATAATTATACTAAATTTGCCTATTTGTTGTTCTTATTTGTTTTTAAGAATGCACACCAATATTGTGTATTTGTCTCTCCTTGATTATGTATAGTTTTTAATGTGTTGTAACTTGTATGTTTGCAGGTAAACAAAATGAATTTCCATTAAGTTGGACAATAAAACAATATGTATATATATATATATATATATATATATATATATATATATATATATTTGAGATCAAGAGTATGGAGAGGGCCGTAGCAAGGGCAATACCAGTCTTCATCAAGCTTTCGGGCACATGCCCTTCAACATACGCGATCACATAAACTGCAAATCCTCATGGGTCATCTACCTCCTAACATGCACTAAATGCAACATGCGATACGTCGGAAAGACTGAAACAACACTATACACACGCTTAAATAACACTTGATCAGAAGTAACCAATTACAACAAAAACAAACCCAACAGCAAAACCCTCTCATACACCATACATTACAACCTTCCCGGGCATACAGTACGCAACATTAACATCATTGCCATCGAAATAGTAAAAACCAAGAAACACGACACCATCATGAAAAGGGAATCTCATTGGATACACAAACTTAAAACATTAAGCCCACGTGGTATAAACGCCGACCAATAAACGACCCTCTTCACCCTCTAATGAACTCATCCCGGCACACCTGACCTCACTTCACACTTAACTTTACTGTCAACAATACACTTACTTACGGACCTTACAGTAACTATATATGCTATACTTCGTTACACATTGACTCACCATTACCTTATATGAATAACTGGTTATGATTTATGAACTATAATTCCTTATCGTCGTTATATATTGCATTGTATTGTATTTACCATTGTTATTAGTAGGCCTATATTTTGTATTTTATATATTGGTTTAGATCCTGATGAAGGGCATGTGCCCGAAAGCTTGATGAAGACTGGTATTGACCTTGCTATACGGCCCTCTCCATACTCTTGATCTCAAATATAATTATGAAGGAGACCCGTACACGTACATCGCCAAGATTGATCACACTTTTTTATATATATATATATATATATATATGTATCCACACACACGAATGCATGCCAAACATCATACACACTCACCCCCACCCCCACATACACACGCACACACACCCGACCCCGTCCCAAAACCTACGAATACACGAACCAAAGAAATATTCAATTTTTGCCAAGTTGCCATTCTTTTTTAGATTTACACTTTTACAAATATTATGTGCATCCCACTAATAAATGATGAGTAGGCAAATAACTGACGTCAAAATTATTCACATTCATGAATTATATCTCAAATCATTATATATATAAATATTTGTTTAACATCAAATAAATGTTTTTAGAGTTTCCACAAAAGTTTCAAAATCACTTTATAAACGTAGGTTCCATACTGCGAGTAATCCATTTGTTTGTTTCATCCAATATTATTTTAGGATGAAGAGATGCTCTAATAACATACATAAAACAGACGATAAACTCCCACTAGGGAAAGTTCATGGTTTTAAGAACATATTACAAAGCACTTAATGGGTTTGCTGCAGAGATGTCTGAAGATTCTGCAGAAAAAGTAAGAACTATTCAAATATTTGTAGTTTTCCTGTACAAAATTAACTTCTTTAACTTCCTTTTTTCTCTTCCATCGCCTTCGTATTCCCTTCTTCTTTTCTTCTTCATCATCATCATCATCTTCTTCTTCCTCTTCTTCTTCTTTTTCTTCTTCTTCATCTTTTTTTTTCTTCTCCTCTTCCTTAATATCCTTCTTCCTATTATCTATTGTATTCTTGTGACTTGGGACATATTTTCCCAAAATGTTATTATTTGGGGCAGCTACCTTTGTGTTCTATTCCCCTGCTCGAAATTGAGGTTCACGGCACTCACATTGATGAAATTTTATTACAGGACCCCGTTGCATTAAAGTACCCATTGTGGTAACTTTGCCGTTCAATGGTAACTTGCATGGAATCCTTGATTTTTATTGGCTGTTGATCAGCGTTACCATGGTAGTTACCATTGGATGGCAAAGATACCATATTAGCTACTTATATGCAACGGGACCCAGATTAAATAATGACTCGGTGAGAAGTGGCATGTACTTAAAAGATTAGAAGCAGAAGATACATGATCAGAGAGAGAAGGCTGGGAGACACACATACACTGACAGAAGTCAGTAAGAAGGAATGCGGTGTATAATGTGAAAAGGACGGATAGCAGGGACAGATGCACGAACAAGTCGTTAGGCACATTTCGTTTTATTATAGATTCATTTAAATTCAGTTTGATTGATTTGCATATTTTTAAAGCAAGTTGTGGTTTAACTATGGATAGCCAATTGTGGCATAAATCTTAAATGTTAAAGGTTCTATGTAGCGGCTCATCTGGCTCTCAAATCATTCTTAACTTAAATAAGATAGCGTCTTCTCCATTCAAGAATTAGTAAAAACCACAGTGAACTTAAGAAAGATACAATGTTAACAGAATTCTGACATTTTTGCCTCCCATAATTTTAGCACAGAGTTAGACCATGTTTTATTAAAGTTAAACCCGAATTCAGAATACGGGACATTGATTTTAACTCACGTCAAATATCATGATAATAACTGAAATATTCACGTTAGACTTACGCCCAAAAAGACATGTAATCATTTTTTGTTAGGTACCCATACTAAAATTACGTTGAGTGCAACATAATGCGGGTGACTTTTCTGTTTCGCTAGGTTTTGGTCTTCTTGGAGGTCTAAATAAAGCAATAATACACAATACGCTTTTTTATTATTGTGGGCGGACTTCATGCAGAAGATAAATAAATTTCGCCGCCGAAGATCAATTTAACAATGTAGTTTTCTCTCATTTTCATAATAAGCTGCCCAAAACTCTGAATTGAGGATTAAGTATTTTAAATGTTGAAATCGGACGCCAACTCGATGGGTTGACCAATACTTGACCTTCAACCCAAAGCTGGCTCCTAAAGACACCTGCAGAGACATTTTTTTTTTAAAACTCAATCTGTAGACCTATCTTACTAAAGGGCTTACATTGATGCTCTAAATGACACCAATCGTAGTGCTGGACAAAATATAAATTAATCATGATCAGTAGTAGGGCTATTAAAGTCAAATTCTTATCTATACCAGTATCACCATTGCAAAGGAGATGTAATAATTTCACATTTCCGAAATACAATATGATATTGGCAGATTGACAATCGACATCAGCAGCGCTTCCGGTGCTGTATTATTAGAGGGTTGACTGTACGTAGCTGCAACGGGGCCGGATTTGAGAACACAGTAAATGTACAAACAATTCCCGTCAATTGACAAAGAAAAGGTGAGAGGTCTTCGTCGAAATTGGTGAACCGTAGCAGCAGTTTCGTCCTAAGTTCCGGAGCTGACGAAACATTGCAAAGATATCGTTTGTCAAGAATCCATGCAGACGAAACTCGTGGCTGTGCTTTGACATGTAGGGCGTTTGACAACACATTTTCTATGTTCTTGAATTTGTCGTGCATCGTGAAAGCGAAAACTCCCCAGTTAAATGTCACACCTCTATTGGTTTTGTTAGGCAGACAGCTATTCTATCCGCCAATCATTCCATATCTCAGCTCATTCGTTCCTGCCTTATTAGGACTATGTTTGTCTAAAAGAAAATGAACCGTGTATCTCTCTCAATAGAGCGAGTTAAGTGGCGCCGAAAGGGAAATGGATTCTGTAAATTGAGCATTGATGTCGACGTTGTATAACTGGTTCCAATACTTTCTCTGCCACGCCCGGCATGCACTATGTAGGAAATGTACGTATTTAACACCGAAAATGCATGCTATTGATTCATATCAGATGTTAGCTACACGGACGCCATGGAACACACTATATGTAGACAAGAATCAAGTCGAGTACTGGTTTGCCATTTTAACAGTAGGCCTTTCAGGTCATACAGTCTGACATGTGTGCTATCAGCAAAATTTTACTGGGCAGCTTGCAGATGAAGTGTTTGAAAGGTGTCTCACCTTCCTAAGACATGTTACAGAATGCAATTTTTTCTGATTTTTTTTTCTTCAAAATACTTATAGATATATTTGCGTTTAATAAAAAATTATCAAGTACGTCATCGTCTGTTTATGGAATTTACGTTCCGGTCGGCAATGACACCGTTTTTCTTTGAATATCCACTTTGTTTAAGTTAGACAGTATTGCCAATTGTCATGCAAGTGATTAATCAAACGCACTAAAATTGTTGTTTCTGCAACTTAGTTTCTGTAAGATTTGCACTGAGGAAATATTCGAAGATGGATTTGAACGACTCCTTCAATAATGGAACAACGACATCTGCAACTGGTCAAACTGTTCCTGTCAACGTGGCCATCGTGTATGCCCTCGTGATTGCTGCAACCTCTGCATTGTCCATCAGTCTCAATATTGCCCATTTCAAGACGATTGCATATCTTGCGGACATCCCAAACAAAATAATGTTAAAAGTCCATGCAATTTCCGATGTATGTTTGGCAGTGGGCTTCGGATTCATGGTTCCCTTAATCGTCAGCCACTCCTGGGCTTACAGAGATGTGTACTGTACCGCAAGCAGCTGGATTGCTGCGACATTTGCCTCTTACAATATCGCATTGCACGGCCTACAACACCTAAATCGTCTATTGTCTATCGCCATGCCTTACAGATACGATGCATGGGTAACCAACATTAAAACATGGGTTTGCGTTATTGGGACGATATTGCTTATAACTGTCATGAATTTGAATTCGTATATCAGGAATGAAACACTGCAGACACCATCAGGAATGTGTTTCCTCAATGCAACAGCTGCAGGAAAATTATCGGGATTTACTTTCTTGATATATGGTGTGCTTATACCAGGCGCCATCATTATATTTGTATACGTTTGGTTGTTGGCTGTCACCTATCGACATGCCCGGAAGATACACGCACAGGAATTAGTTGGAGCCCCTGATCTTCCACAAGGCATCCTGGTGAAGATTAAGTCCATTAAGAGGGCGCTGTTCGTTACAATTGTAATTGTTGGTTGGTTTGTTTTAACTGGGACTCCTCTTGGTATATGGAACATATTGAATTCAGACGGGTTACACGTCCACTATACTGTTTCTATGATGGCGTCATGGATGTTTCTGTGCCAGACCTTTGGGAACGTGATAGCGTTATCGCTCAAAGAAACTTACAGAAAAGCTCTAATGTACAAACTGAAACCTGCCATCCAGTTATGTCGATGCAATTGCCAGAAAGAATGAGTAATTACTCTAATTAGAAATATGGGTTCAACTGTAATCACTATACTTCGGACAAAATGTCCATTCTAAATATTGTTCACATTAATGATTTTCGTTAAATTTAATTTTATAAAAAAAGTACGCCATGTCGACGGATAATAAGAAAACATATCGATATCTTCTGTCATCGATAAAAGCAAAGATCATAGTGTCGTGTAATACATGTAGGCCTACTCTTTTTAACTCTTTCGACATGTATTTAATATCATCCTTATGGGTTTGATTTTTTTCTGTTGAAAACTACACAGATTGTTTTCTGAACCTTGTAGGCCATTGCATGATTGGCAATAATATATTCAGTAAAGGGGAGGAAAACAATGGGTTGGTGCAAAGCAGATAATTGAGATCATTTTACGCCCGGAATGTACGTTAAACATTTTATTTTGACGTTTTTAACCAATCATTTAATAATCAAGCAATTTTACCTATACTGGATCAGGCACAGAATTTCATCCTGCATATTGATATTTTCCATGTTCCAAATTACAGCATTACACAAGTTTCATATCAACAAGGTCACCTTTACCAAACTTTATGTGCGTACTTATTAGCACAAATATAGTTTTGTTCGGCATTACCCGGTTTACCCCATTGTGACGTCCATCAAGTCGAGGATATTAATTTCATGCCATCATTCTGTGTCACTTCAAGATTGCACGTTGTCAGCATCTAATGATGGCCATCATCAAATAAAGCTTGTTTCCGCTCTGCATCATTACTACTCGCTAACGCCATTAGCATGACAAAATTGTTCCCTAAAAGGCTTCTCATTTAAACGACATTGATAAAAGGGTCGCTGAAGGGTGAGCCGGTGCCCATATTTAAGCCTTTAAAATAATTCGAAGGGCAACGAATATAAAAAAAGAAGAAGGAAACAGTTGAATGATGAAATAAGATCATGAAAAGAGAACGCTGTGCGACAAAACTATCATGATGGTTCCGTTGAGCTAATGATGACATCAGTGTTAGCGGATAGATCCTCCCCGCCCCCTCTCGTCAAGATGCCCAATTTAAATGTGACAGTTCATAAAGGATTCTTGGGGATATTCTCATGTATCACGGCCTGTGAAGTACTGTCAATCGCTATTAATGACCATGGGGAGTAATATAAACGCTTTTGAATATATACCGATATGGGGTTTTATGTATCTCTTTAAATACTACGTATAACAGGCAACGCGATTATTTCGTTGGGAATAAGGAAGAGGGATATCTATGGAATGAGATTTTCCATATTTTCCTGCGACCCGGAAACCAGCTTGCATACGATATGTTGAGCTTATATTAATTGAAATAAATATGCGATATACTCACTGTTCATCCATCTCTTTCCAAATAAAAGTCAGCTTGTAACCAGCATGGAAGGAAACATTTCTCATTGGAATAATACATTTACTGGTTATGATTTCGACATTTTTGCTCCAGCATCTTCTAGAATTATATTCTCATTTGTGGTCAGTCTAACTTCGATTACGTCGATCTGTCTTAACACTGCCCATTTCCAAACCATTCGCTCCTTTCAAGAATTTCCCAAATCGAGTAGAATCATCATGGCAGTTCATGCTGCCTGTGATGTCGCAATGGCTGTTTGCTTCATCGTTATGATCCCTTTGATAATCATTAAGTCCTGGAACCAGAGACCTTACTACTGCACCGTGAATGCATGGATTTTTGTTCTCACCTCTGCCTATAATGTTGCTCTTTATGGCTTGCAAAATGTAAACCGCCTCTGCTCCATTGTCATGCCATTCAGGTATACCGCATTCATGACGGATGGTAAAATGAGAATTTGTTCATGTTCAACAATATTTATTTCAACAGGTGTCTTACTCATCAATGTCAGACGAATTGAAGTGTTGGAGACTTCTGCTGGAATGTGTTACGTGGGGCCAAAACAGGACAGTAGAACACTAACAAATTATACATTTCTAATTTTCAGTATGACTATACCAAGCTTGGTCTATATATCAGTGTATACCTTTCTTCTGACTGTCGCCTTTCGTCACGCTCAGAGGATTCGTGCCCAAGAAGTAGCTGGAGGGCCACATCCTCCAGAAGGTGTGTTTGCTAAGATTGGGACAATTAAGAGGGCGCTGTTCGTGACTGTTATTACCGTCGGCTGGTTCCTTCTGACCTGGATGCCTTTAGCCATTTGGACGGTTATAGTTTCTTGGCCAGAACACATCCCATACGTAGTAACAATGATTGTATGGTGGATGTTCCTTTGTCAGACCTTTGGAAATGTCCTGGGTTTGGTGACGAAGAAGACATACAGAGATGCTCTGGTGAAGACGATGAATTGGATGACACGCTTGATACCGTGTAGGAAAACAACATGAACACTACCATGACTACTAAAAATATACCTTACTTTAATTTCATGTTTTACCCATCTTGACTATGAAAACCTGGGCAATGTAATGATGATATTACCCTTTAGATTAAAAAGAGCTGACTAGAGATATTTTTGGGAAGAGTGGTGGTGTTTTAATAAAAGAAATCATTGCCTCTCTTAAAAATGTAAGGTCTATAATTGTGCTTTGAAATGTTATCACAATGAATTGCTCTCGGTTTTATTGATCCATGGTTATACCCAACCTAGTTTTAAGAAAAGCGTCCATTGCTTAGTCTTTATGAATTGATTGAAGAGTAAACTAGGCTGTATGAGTTTTGCCTTTTTTCTCACTACTCAAAAGCTCAAAGGTTATTTCTAAATAATTACAAACAGTTAAGGCAGAAGCAAATGTTATATCCTCTTTGGAGTAGTTGATTATTATATTTTGTACGTTTCAAAAAGCTTTTCATTCTGATGGAATGTTAAGCCATCGATATGAATATTTAATCTTGACTTCGAGCAAAAAATATGCATGTATATGTTCGCAATATCAAAATATAGGCGCATTGTTTTGTCTGGTAATAGAGGACCACTAAATAATAGTCTTGTATAGTATATTGGCCCTTGTACGCGAGTCGTTGATTCTTGGTTGTTGTAGAGTTTCGGTTTTAGGAAAATATATTAAAACTCACTTCTTTACATATGTCATAAATTATGTAATGTGTATTAATTTGGTAAATGTACAATAACATTATGCTACACACACAAACGCACGCATATTCTGTGAGGGTCATACACACACACACAGTATTATGTGGTAAGTGGGGCAATGGCCTACCACCACTTCTTATTGAGTCTGATGAATTAATAGGGTTAACAATGGGATGACCTTTTACAAAATATAAAGTGATTAATAGCCTTACTATATAAAGGCAACTGACTTACTTCAAAGACTCGCTGTACTGCTCATTTCACATCTACTGAAGATTAAGGTAAGATTAAGGCGACATCAATTTCGAGTGTATAGGAGTACAATCTGCAAGTGGACATGGGAGTATGTGTGTCTTGGGGGCGTGGGTGTAGGAAAATGTGTGAGAGGGAGTGCATGTATGTTTCTGCTCGTGTACACCAACGCTTGTGTTGGGTATGGGTGGGTGTGTTTGTGTGTGTGCCATTGACCACTTTGAATTTTAACTCTAGGTCGTTCGTCCCAAATGTAACTAATAATTTAGGACGGTTGCTTGAGGAACGGTAACTCGGAGATTAGTGGAATTCAATATGTCTATATCATCTTGCCACCCTCCCCCCCACCAGTTTGGTTAACCTTTGGTTAAAGTTTTTAAAGAAATCAAATTCAGATGATGCAGAGGATCAAAGTTTCATTTTGAGGAATCTAAGAGCAGGCAATTGTCAGCAATTGTAGGAATTTAATTTGAAAGAGGTTGACAATTTAGCCAAATTTCGCGTGGCAACGCGCTGGAAATGCGCGCAGATGTGTAAAATGGGGTTTCAATGATTTATTTAAATTTGCAATATGAAATATGTCCCTATGACTTGTGGATTTGAATTTAATAAAATATGTCGGCGTTTTATAGTTTGACAACCCGGCAGTTTGATTCGCATGATACTATTTTCTTAGAGTGTGCATCTTTCTAATGTGCTGTCAGAAATTGAAATCGATGATCTGGTGGATGTTTCAATGTTTCATAAAGCTGTTAGTAAGATACGAATGGCTTTACGCACGACTGGTGATCTATTCTTGTGCTATTTGATATCCTTATGTAATTGATTTACGTCCTAAGAACATGTTCCAATCGTGCGTAAACTCTACAGCTTTATGAAACACCCATCTGATGATGATGATAAAGGATTCAATATAATTGGTTCCGCCCTTTTCTCATGAGTTTCGATTAAATATATGGATACATTAGCTTCTCAATTATTGTCCCTTATTACGGCCCTTTCTATTCAACTTTGATGATGCTCCAATAGCACGAAACTACTCTTTGCACATCAATTACTTTGAGGTTTTAGCCCAAGCTTGTCTTGTCACTTCTGTCAGGTAATATTAGCAAACATGTAATACTAGCAAATTCCTACAATAAATAGTTGCCTCTTTACAGCTCATGTTGTTCAGATTACCGCAATCGATTTTCTTGTTCTGATCTCCGGGCTTTTGGAAAGTGGTTTGGAAACTTGTAAAAAGATATAAACCGACCCGCTTCATTAGTCTTTTTCTCATTGTAGGCTACAGACGTGAGTTCCATTTCCTTTTAAGAAGACATTCTACAGTATACATCTCAGATTTGAATAAGACGGCTTATTAATAATGGCTATCAACAAAACCTTCGAAGGCACTGTCCTGAACGACATCAGCAATGATCACCCAGATCCTCCTACAAGCGCTACCATAACATTTGCAGTTCTCATCTGCTTGTCAGTGGGTGTTTTCGCGTTCCTGAACATTGCCCATCTTCACGTCCTTCGACATTTCGACGGGTTCACCGAATTCAATACGATCTGCCAGCGTTACGCAAGTATCGTCAATATGATATGGGCTGCAAGTTTTGCTCTATCAAGTCCTTTGATAGTTAACGACCATTGGCATCTTCGAAATGCTTATTGCATTTGTTCAGGTTTTGTACTGAGCCTAGGCACTTCTATATCCATGTTACTGTCAAGTCTCCTAGAGTTTGATCGATTGTTCGCCGTTGTGGCGCCATTTCGCTACACGCTACTAGCCACCAAAAGAGCTGCTCACGTGGTCGTAGCAGGAAATATACTGTTTCCTTCTTTATCACTTGTTGTCATCATCGCAGTTAATGGTACTGATATGATTTATGAAACCAAGGCAAGAATATGCGCCATCGGCTTTTTCGATAACCTTCCTGATCAGATAGGTCAGGCATTTGTGTTTTCAATCTTTACCGTTGGGCCCACTTTCCTCGTTGTCACATACACTTGGTTATTGTGTGTGACGTACAAACACTCCAGGACAATACATGAGCAGGAAAGAGCAGTTAGAAACAACCTGCCACCTCGCGACAATGAAGGGTTCATCAACAGGATCCAATCTATCCAGAAGGCCTCTTTAGCATTAGTTGCCAACTTGGCAGCCCACTCGATATTCTGGGGACCTTATTGCGCTAGTCAGAGCCTCCTCTTTGTAAATGTTCCTCTTCCATATTGGGCTGAAATGGCATGGTCCTGGTTCTTGCTTGGTTCCACCTCGATGAACGTCTTAATTCCCTATGTATTCAAGAGCAAATACAGACTCGCTATCAGAGAATCCATTTTTCAATTCATTCAATTGTTCAGACATTCAGATAATGTTATAGGGATAGAGGGTAACAATTGATTTAGTATCAGCGGTAGACATAAAATAAAATATTATACAAAATTACGTCATGAACATGATGAATATAATTATGCGGGTCATTCACAACATGACCTGCTACTTAAAGAAGACCAACAGCATGAACATGCTAAATGACGTAACAAGATTTAGATTTAGATTTAGATTTTTATTTCCGTTCAACAATTTTTTTCAAAATATAATCAAAGTAACAATACATATTCAATATAATCGATAATACAGACAAATCAATGAAATTTCGTAACAAATGTTGAATATAAATTAAACAAATCTACAATTTGTTTCAGTAATATTATCAATGAAAAGAAACAAGAAATGAACGGAGGGACTTGCCAAGAAAAGCAAAAGCTTGTAGAGAAGGCAAGCCCCTAAACTTAGTTTCAATACTAATTATAAACAAACTATATATACAACTCTATACAAAAATCGAGACGGACACAGAAGACAGACTTAAAACAAGTAATCCACAAATATCAAAATAAAACGAATAAGCGACAACAAAAATAAGAGAAAGTAATTCAAATAATAATAATTACAGTGGTAACACAAAAAAAAAGTACTTACAAAATCATAATAGGGAGGGAAAAGTGGCAAAGGAAAGAAAGAGGGAGATAAGGGAGGTGCAAAATAAAAAGTGCAAATGAAAGGAGGAACATGGCAGGTGCACAGGTCGTAATGTATTGTATCATGTTGTAGTGTTGTTGTTTTTTTTATAAGTAAAGTTTGACAAATTTATTGGCAGTTAAAGGTTAAGTTATTATGTAGTTTTAGTTTAGGTTATGTGTTAGCTTGACTTGTTGGTGTGGAGTATTGACAAATGAGCATCTTTTTAAGTTTGCGTTTAAAAATATTAAGGTTTGTAGATTCTTTAAAGTCGTTGGGCAGGGAATTCCAATACACAGGTCCAAAAAAGATAAAAGAGTTTTTCGCTAATATAGTACGGGTAGGGGGTAGGTGATAACAATTACGTTGTCTCGTTGGGTAATCGTGTATAGAGGAGTTTTTACAGAACATATTTGAAAAAATTGTTGGGAGATCATCTTTGTTTAGTTTATACATAAATTGGGCGAGTTGGAAAAGATATAAATCACTCACTTTAAGAATATTATTTTGGAAGAATAGTATATTTGTGTGTGATCTGAATTGGGTTTGAAAAATAATTCTAAGAGCCTTCTTCTGCAGCAACAGTATTCTTTGTAATTGTGTTTGGATCGCACAACCCCATGCCAAAATGCCATAATTAATGTATGGTAATATTAATGTATGATACAGTGTAAGTAAAGTGTGAGATGGGAGAAAATATTTGAGTTTGTTGATAATTCCGATGTTTCTTGAAATTGTTTTGCATGTATTATTGATGTGTGGTTTCCATGATAGCTTATTATCAATAGTAACCCCCAAAAATCTTGTCTCTGAAACATTTTCAAGAACAGTATTATCAAAAATTATGTTGTCAGGTATTGTATTTATTCTGTTACTAAAAAGCATAAAATTCGTCTTTTGTAAGTTAAGTGATAGTTTATTCGCCTTAATCCAGTCAGTGACATGTATAAGTTCTGAGTTTACAATTCTTACAAGTTGGTTTACGTTATCATGAGAAAAGAAAATGTTCGAATCGTCAGCAAACAATACAAATGTTAGTAAATTTGAACTTTTTTTAATGTCATTAATATATGTAATAAAAAGAAGAGGACCAAGTAAACTACCCTGTGGTACTCCACATGTAATAGGAAGAGTAGAAGAAACAACGTTGTTGACTGACACAAATTGAGACCTGTCTGTTAGGTAGCTCTTGAACCACTCCAAGGCCTTCCCCCTGATACCATAAAAAGAAAGTTTATGAAGAAGTATATCGTGGTTAATGGTATCGAAGGCCTTGGAGAAGTCCAGGAAAATACCAACAGTATGACAACCTATATCTATGGAAGAAGTAATTTTATTAATAAAAGTCAAAATTGCATGCGAGGTGCTATGATTTTCGCGGAAACCAAATTGCGAGTTCGAAAAAGTATTGAATTTATTAAAGAACGTAATTGTACGAGTATGTATAAGTTTTTCGAGAATTTTAGATAACGAAGTGAGCAATGAAATAGGACGGTAATTAGAAACAAGTTGATTATCACCTTTTTTGTAAAGGGGGATGACTTTGGCTATTTTCATTAGGTTAGGTACCTTCCCTGTGTTCATAGAAACATTAAATATGTGGACCAGAGGATCGACGATAGTTAAAATAATTTTCTTAAGTAGGAAGTTAGGAATACCATCGAAACCTGGGCTCTTCTTGGTCTGTAGATTATTAACAATATTAATAATTTCTCTTGTGTTCGTAGGATTAAAAAATATAGAGTTTGGATTTGGGTTGTCAAGAAAACTGTTGAAAGATTTATGAGTTTGAGGGACTTTGCTTGCCAGATTGTTGCCAATGTTTAAAAAATATGAATTAAATTCTTGTGCTATTGAGATGTTGTCGTCAGTAGTTGTATTGTTTACTTTTATTTTTGTTATAGAAGTACTTTTTTTGTTTTTGTTTAATGCTCCATTAATGATTTTCCATGTGTTCCTCATATCGTTTTTGAACAAATTGAGTTGGGAGGTATAATATTCTCTTTTTGCAATGCGTAATAAAGTAGTGAGTGTGTTTTTGTATGAAGTATATTTAAAGCGAGATTCGTTATTTTGTTTAGTTATGTATTTATAGTAAAGGTTGTTCTTTCGGTTGATTGATCTCAAAAGTGATTTAGTAATCCAAGGGTGGAGTGGAACCTTTTTATAATTTGATTTTCTGTTAGTGGTAAAAGGAACGTGAGTATCTAGAGAAGAGTTTAATTTGGAAATGAAAAAGTTATATGCGTCATCAACGTCTGTGGATTCAAAAACAGTTGACCAGTCTGTTGTATTTAAATTATTAACTAGATTGTTTATGTTGTCATCAGTTATCTTTCGAAATGGAGTATTGAATGCTTCTTTCATGATAATTTTATTTGTAGATAATTTAGCAAAAATTGGAAAGTGATCGGTAATGTCACTAAGGATAATACCGGCTTTGGGAATTTGTTGAGTTATATTACTAAAAATGTTATCAATTAAAGTGGCCGAGTTATCTGTCACTCTTGTCGGTTTAGTGATAAGCGGTAAAAAAGAATATGAAAGAAACGTTTCAAGAAACTCATGTGAGGTGCTGTTTGAATTACAATCTACTAAGTTAATATTAAAGTCACCCATAAAAAAGCAATCTTTATTTTTCAAAACAGGATTTGATAAAATTTCATTAAGAGATTCTAAAAAAGTATTAACATTAGATTGAGGGGGTCTATAAAAAACACCAAGTACTAAGTTTTTACCTTTGGGGTTTGTGACTTCAACAAATAGGGTTTCTAGAACGTCGTTAGATATGGTCATGTTAGCTATAAGAGTATGGTCGTATTGTTGCGGTATGTAAAGAGCTACACCACCCCCAGGTCTTAGCGTTCTATTGTTAACAATCAAATAAAAATCAGGGAGTGTGAAGAGGGAACATGGATTATCAGAGAACCATGTTTCGGTTAAACCAATAAATGAAGATTTCGGAAACCGGTTTTTATCTAGAAATAGTCTAAGTTTATCAAAGTTTTTACTGGCACTTCTGATATTAAAATGGAGAAGAAAAAAACTTTCGCCAGTGTTATCTGATGTAATGTATGATTTGAAATGTTGTTCTGTGAAATAATGTGATGTAGTGAGCTGTCCGAAGTGATCATTTGCATCCAAATTGTAATTAAGATCGGATGTATTATTGTCCATAAAATTCTGTATGTGTGCATCATAGTTGGAGTTATCATGATTATCTAGTGTGCGAGTAACGCCATGTTGCGCCGAGAGAGACAACAAGTCATCGTTATTTAGAGAGCTAAATGGAAACCTAGAAAAATCCGTCATTAGCAGGGGAGATGGTGGGTAAACGAAACCTAAAGGAAGCAATACACTGTGCTACGTGCCTGTTCCCGAGTATGTGTAGAAGAGGAGAAAAAAAAATGTGTGTCAGTGAAGAGGCAATAAAAGAGGAGTAAAGGAAGAAAGAACAAAAATAAAGCAGGGGAATTGAACACTAGTGTGAGATATATAATGACCTTGTGCAGTGCAAAGTTTGGAGGGGGGTTGGAAATAAAGGTGATGAAAAACAGGACAAAAATGAAAACAAAGCAAACTTGACTGATCCTTAGTGAATAACTTAAAATAGGCCAAATGTAAACAAACAAGCAACAAATATCAACAAGAACGTAAGTAAGCAAACTAAGGCAAGAACAAAAAAAAAATAATCATACTGTGTCCGTCTCTCCTGAAGCGTGATGAAATCTATCAAAAATAACAAACGAGGTCATATCAAATGGAGAAAGCTAAATTAAAAAAACAAAGCAGGAAGCAGGATTTAAGCCTGTGTGATATGTAAAATAAGAAAGATCGATCATATGAATATACATACAAAAAATCATTGCGTAAATATACGTCAGTGGTAAGTGGTTCTCAGGGAAAAAACAAGAGGCAAAATATTAAAAAGACCCAAAACATTGCAATGATTAAAAATTGTGTTAACGATGCAAGATCTATAGGTAGTTCTCAAATTCACTGCAGGGACGCTGGCGAAGCTCATTAACGCACCGGTTCTTCTGCAAATGCAGCCAGAGTCGCAGCGGAGAGCCCCGAGGCTCCCGCCGAAAGCCGGCGGACTGGGACAGCAAAAAATTCGAATATTTGCACCACACGAACAGACGCAAACATGTCGCCACCCAGAATTGGAGATTCCGGTGCTGTCCCGGTCCACCAACCCCCGGCAAAAGCCTCACAGCTCCCCACCGCGACCCGAACTGCACCCCAAGGAACCGGCGCGATGCAGGGAGCCTCTACGCGGTAAATTTGATAAGTCCAAAATATACCAGGGAGTTTCCCTTCGTCACTGATATTGAATTGACAAATAAAATAACAATTCACTGCATTTAACCCTTTAATGAGTCATTTCCAAACAAAAGAGAAAAGGAGGTCATTAGCAAGCCAATGATAAGGCTTCGCGCTCCAAGCACGATTAATTAAGTAAAGTTCAATTTCTGATGTAGCCTATATTGTCAAGTTTGCTGGTGCGTAATGAATACAAAAGGAGACATCTGCAAAATGTGTTATCCGTATCAAGGAGTAGTAAGCAAATTAGCAATGAAGTGTACTTCAATTAGTCGTATTAACCTTATATAACAAATTTGCAAATTTGGTTCCTGATAAAACTTGAAATTGGATGAACATCAAGCTTAACGTCAAGCACACCTTGGGCGATAAAACAGTATAGGTGTCTTGATAGAAGTAACAAGAGGCGCGTAGCCATGAGTTTGATTTTACTGAAATTGAGTATGATTTTAGGAAAATAAAACGTAGTATAAAGCAAATAGCTATTTGCTACTGATCAATTCAGATATATTATAACGGGGAAGAGAAATTACAAAGCAGCATGTTCGAAGTGGGGAAAACTGTACCAATAGAACATAAATCAAATACTGATGACCAACGTGAAAAGGAGATGCGTGATTCTGTTCAAAATAGATGGCAATTGATATCAATCAGAAAGTAAACACTTTTTATATATTGGATCTCATTGACACTTTGATTGGATGAACATGAACAAGAGACAATCATACCCTGTAAGCTTCAACATTGTGATTTCTCAAATTTGGTAGGAAGACTTTTCAAGTTGTGAGAAATTATGATACAATAAAGTAAATGCCTCTATCGTGTCAATGTCTTTTGTAAACACGGTGCTAAAGCGCATGTGGTTTCTAATCGACTCATTTTAAGAAAATTATGAACGTACGAGAAAGGAAAACAATAAAACCAGTGTATATAAGTGATTAGATTGCACATATTACAAAAAGAACAAACAAAAAACAGATGCCAACATCATGTGGAATAACGATTCTACATTAATTGAATACAAATGATTGATGGCCGGTAAATCAGAGTGTGTAAGATCCTGCATCCACCCTTAACTGCTTAATAAGACTAAAGTAGTGTAGCTAGATGGTTTAGAGTTGGTGCATACTAGGACTTAAAAGCACACTCACACAAACATCCGTGTAAGTGATTTATACATGAATTATTTTAATAAGCGACATAAACTACTTTTGATGAACGAGATTTTTTGTGCGATTCAGTTATGATTTCGATTTATAAATTCATGGTTTGCCTCAGGCTTGAACCTAAAGCTATGTGAACACACAACATGCAAACGAATAAGGTATCTAGATGCATAAAAAACGGATCAATGTTGGGAAATATAAAAGTAGAGCCTATTGGTGAAAGGGTGCCAATTAAATAGATCGTATATAGGCGAGATAAGAATGATTTAGTATAGTACATGGTAGGCCTTCTTTAATTGAAATATCCACTAACAGCACTACGATGTTATAGAGAGTGAAATATAAAAAAGCAGTTTCCACTTTTTACCATTTATACGAATAATAACATTGATATCCAGATCGAGGATATGCATATTGTCATAGCAAAATTATAACGAACATCGAGTTATTTCTTCTCGACATAATTATAGTTGAATCAAAATAAAAAAGAACATCAAATTTTCTCTCAAGGAGTCGACATCATTGTTGCAAAAAAAGTACTTGAGGCAAAATTGACCTGGAGGAAAATCATGAATGCGAAAACACATGAATCATGCGAAAAGATAAAATTCAATCATGCCGTCTTAAGAACGATCGAGGAAGTTATTGATAATAGTTGTATAATCATGATAATAGTCCGAGATCTCAGTGACCAAGTTGTAAACATCCCACGAAAAATCAAAACCACAGGTCTTCAGATGATTCGGAAATTAATCACTTGAGAAGGATGATATCTCATTATCGAAATGAATAGCGATAAAAAAAAGGAAAAAACAAAGGTGAAAACGTTAATCTCTTTATGTATATTTGCAAAAAAGAAGAAGGAACGTTGCCGTCACAGGGAGATTGAAACTAACCTTGGTTCATACAGCGGGTTGAGAAAATTAGAACACTACTCCAGCGTGACCAATGGTTGTGATGCGAGAGGTGTCGTCGGATGAAAACTCAAAATTGAAAGGGTCACCTCCACGGAGTCGCCATTTTCCTGCATAAAAACGCAATTTGGTTCCTTGGGCGTAAAGGGCCTGGACCTGTTTGGACCATTTACGTTTTTCCTGGAGGTCAGCGCTGGTAAGGTCATCGATGATGAAGAAACTCTGGTTTTTCAGAACGGAGCGAGCTCTTTTCATTACATCAACTTTATCGCGATATGACAGAAGCTTCACAAGAATGTGACGAGGTCTTCCGTTGGTTTTCCTACCGTCACGATGAGCTCGTTCAACTTTCGACGTAATACCAAAGAAAGATCGTAGTTTGTCTTCGGCTAGCGTGATACAATCTTCCTGGTGAGGTTCAGAAGCTGATGAACTATCGGATGAAGATGCGCTATCGGCGGGAAGAGATGTTGGTTGCTGATACTCGTCGATCCCAACCAGACGAATGTTATTTCTCCTGGAGAATCGTTCCGATTTGTTAGTAGCGGCTCCGTTCTTTGCCACTTCTTCTTCCAAGTTCTTGATCCTGGTCTCTAGATGATTTTGTTTGACCTGAAGGTCATTGACCCTTTGTCGCTCGAACTCCAGGGAATCCCCTAGAAGTGACTCAACAGCTTCAATCTTCTTAGCAAGCCGATCAACAGCCCTTTCAAGCATAGCTTCGAATTTCTTTGTTAGGAATAAATCCAATTTAGATTGTTCGAAGTCTTGATCTTGGAATGTGCGGTCAGGCGTAGAGGTGTTAGTTCCGTTAACAGGTGTAATCACGGATGTGTTGGCAGGGCTGCTTACCTGGCTTGGCTCCCCAGGTCTCTGGCTGGGGGTAAGCTGATCCGGTAGAGCTTTGTACATGTTGTGCGAGAACGGGTTTGGCCTTTTCGTTGGTACAGATCCAGTGGTTTTTGTAGGCTTTCCCTTCTGAGATTTTCTTAGGTCGTAAGACATCTTATCCAATATAAGGTTAGGAACGTTATGTAGTTGTCCTTGGTTGGTAATCCTGCGTATAACTGCAATTTAGACCTCAAAACAATGTGAAAATCAGGAGAGACGGATAATTTGCTGTTCTTGTTACGAGAGCGCCATCTAGACTTGACAAATAAGTCACACCAACTGAATGGGCGCCAACAGAGAAATTGACTAAATTAGATATTGTATGCATGCTCTGCTGCTCACCAGTGTAAACAATAAAAATCATTAAGTTTGCTGCCTTAACAAAGTAACCTTGTCACCTAAAACATGTAATTGAAAGAGACACAATCGGTGCACCACCCATAACAAGCTCTCTAAAGCATAATTTCCCAATGAACAAACGTTATGATTCCACCTGTAATGGAGAAATCTAACCTAATTTCCTTTTGTAAAAGGCGTAGAGAGTGATAAAAAGCTAGTGGTGATTTCCTATGAAGGACGATGAAGAAACAACCCTTTTCGCCTTGATGCCTGATACGTGACTCTTTCGATGCTTTTTCTGGATGTGGGTGAGTAGCTAGCAGGCCATGTGGAGAGTGGGTGACACGGCATTTTTTCCGGTCTTTATATACATGTATCTAAGAGGGCAAAGGGTTAGAGTTGGGATTATTTAGAAACTTAATACTCTAAAGATCAAAATATTTGCGGAAGCGCCTAAGGTTGTACAGAAGAATGCTGATTTGCATACATTTGTTACTTATGTTTCCATGTTCAGGCTTATATCAAACTATACTCCTAACTCCTTGTGGTCTCAGAAGGTTTCAAATTGTTTAGTCCAATTTGTAAACAGTAAATTTAATTTTACAGATCTGCTGCAAGGTACCGATGAGCAAAAATTCGCTTTTGCTATCATTTTAATTAAAAGTTAAAAGTCAGCATATATCTACGAATAAAAGCAATACATTGTTATAACATTGAAACACTTGTGTCTGCAGTGAAGGAAGACGGCCTGAAAGATAGTTATAATTCGTCTGTATAGCACTGACAAGAAACTTCGAGAAAAATATTTTGAGTGCTATTGACAAAAATGCTAGTGTATCATGCAAAAAGCTAGGGAAGGAGCCGTGAGCCTTTGGGCACACCATAGGGTATTCGGAAAAAATTGAGACAATGCCATCAGTGACAAGTATTACTTGATCCAATTCAGAGCAACACCATTGATACCAAAACATTCTTGCAAGATTTCCATTAATTTGATGTGGTCTTTGCTGTCAAATGCACTACTTAATTCGACTAACACCAAAAGAGTGGTCTTCTGATTTTCCATTGCCATCAGAATATCACTCTTAATCATCAGTAGTGTGGTTTTTGTAGTGTGACATTGTCTATATACATTTTGGTCGGATGTAAGAAACGAGTTACTATAGTGAGAAACCATAAGATTTTCTTTGCGTAAAGTCAATGAATCCAGAATGTCAATAAAACTCACTTCTTTACATGTCATAAATTGTGGAATGAGTATTCACTGTTTAAATGTACGGAAAATGACGGAAAGACGCCTTGCTGACTAAAAGGCATACAATAATTCCTTAGCGAGATTACTATATTAGTAGGGTTATTAAATCGATTACCGTCTTACAAAAGATATACTGCTTAATAATCTTACTATAAGGTTAATATTAAGGCTATTGACTTATTTCTGGGATTCGCTGTACTTACTGAGCATGCTCAGTTCACATCTACTGTAGATTACGGTAAATCAGTTTTGAGTGTATGGGAGTACAATGTGCATGTGGACATGGGAGTGTGTGTTTGTTGGTGACGTGGGTGTGTGAACATTTGTAAGAGGGAGTGCGTGTGTGTTTCTGCTGGTGTGTGTTTTCGTGTTTGTGTGTCATTTACCACTATAAATTTTCTACTATAGGTCGTCCGTCCCAAATGCAACGTGAGGAAACTAATAAATTAGGACAATGGCATGAGGAACGGTAGCTCCGAGCTCATTGGAAATCAATGTCTTTATACCACCTTCCAGAGGCGCCGATCCTGGAGGGGGGGGGGCAAGGGGCGATTGCCCCACCAATGAAAATATTGAGGGGCAAATATATCGTTTTGCCCCCAATAATTCCGCACGTGCAAAAATAAAATAAGATTGTTATGTTACACAAAAATCAGCAAGCGAGATAGTGATACACAACTCGTTCCTTATTCAAAATCGTGCTAAAAATGTCCGCTTTTCAGATTGGAATATACCCATTTTTAGCTCGCGTTTCGCCCTCGCATCATTTCTGTAGCAAAAACCTATACTTTTCATGATTAAATAGGTGAATAGAATGTCCCGTTTTCAGTTATAAACCTCAAAAGAATTCCCGCTTTGATTGGCAATAATCTTTTGTTGGATATACATCTTGTTCTTTATTTAAAACGTCCATTGAATTGTCAATTTTTTTCAGATCGAAATATCACAATTTTCAGCACGCGCCGCTTCGCGCTCGCATCTGATGTTCATTTAGATGGCCATCTTAATCATTAGTACCAAAAATGCTTTAATATCAAGCTTTCAGGTCAGAATATAAAGAAATTTCAGCTCGCATTATCTGTGTAGTGAGATTTTTATCCTCCTCATGAGTTACTACAAACAGTCCTAAACAGGTACCTTTTTCCTGTTTTTAGGTCGGTATACTAAAAAATGTCAGCTTGCGCTTCGCGCTCGCATCAATTTGTTGGTGAGATATTTGTATCTTTCTCATAAGTCATAATATATATATATATATATATATATTTATTGTATCCCTGAGGAAGACGTATGTTTAACGTCGAAAATTTGGAATTCAAAATAAACTGTTGGAACTAAGTACAATGCATTACCACTTTGCCTCATTAATATATATATATATATATAAATTATGTGGAGCGTTGTGGCCCAGTGGATTAGTCTTCGGACTTTGAAACAGAGGGTCGTGGGTTCGAATCCCAGTCATGGCGTAATTTCCTTCAGCAAGAAACTGATCCACAGTGTGCTGCACTCAACCCAGGTGAGGTAAATGGGTACCGGTAGGAAGTAATTCTTTAAAAAGCTGTGTGCGCTATCAACGCCTAGCTTAGCCGGGTAATATAGGAGCTCCTTGAGCACCTAACAAGGTGGATATGTGCGCAATTTAAATACCCTATATTATTATCATCATTATTATTATTATATATATATATATATATATATATAGGCCTATGTGTGTGAGTGTGTGTGTGTGGGTGAGATTGTTTGTTTTATGTGATCGAGCGCCTTTGGAACGTTGATTCATGATTTTGCCCCCCCCCCCCGGTTTAGATTTTCGCATGGGAACGCATGGTTGGAGTATATATATATATATATATATATAGAACCTTATATGTTATCATCAGATCATCGACGTCAATTTCTGACAGCGCACCGGAAAGGCGCCAAAACAAATATATATATTTGTGAAAATGTGATATCAATAATCTATCTACATTTGCAATGTGAAATATGTCCCTACGAATTGTGGATTTAGAATTAACAAAATTTGTAGGCGTAGAGTTTGACAACCCAACAATTTGAAGTATATACTTTTTTTATTTGCATGATATTATTTTCTGAGAGTTTGCGCCTTTCCGGTGCGCTGTCAGAAATTGACGTCGATGATCTGATGATAACATATAGGGTTCAAGTTAATTGGTTCTGCCCTTTTCTTATTAGATTCGAGTAATAATATGAATCCATCAGCTTCTCAATTAATTGTCCCTGGTTACGGCCGGGTCTTGCTATAGAACTTTGATGATGTTCCCTCCCAGTGCACGAAACTACTCTTTATACATTAATTACTTAAATGTTTGAACCCACGCTTGTCTTGTCATTTCGGTCAAGTAATATAGTATGTAATGAAATATTACCAAGTGTCACACCAATGAGTTGCCTTCGAACAACTCAATCTTCTTCAGATTATCATATTCGTTCTTGATATGCTGATGTGATGATTGTATTGGAAAGTTGTTTTGAAACTGGTAAAACAGTTTTGAGCGTCCCGCTTCATTAGGCTATTTATGATTGCCCACACCTTTTTTTAAAGAAGACATTCTGCAGGATTGCATGGATCTGAATAAGACGGCTTATCAATAATGGTTATCAACGAAACCTTCAAGGGCACTCTCTTTAACAACACCAGTGGTGATCACCCAGATCCTCCTGAAAGCGCTACCACAACATTTGCGGTTCTGATATGCTTGTCAGCGGGTGTTTACGCGTTCCTGAATGTTGCCCATCTTCACGTCCTTCGACATTTCGACGGGTTCACCGAATTCAGTACGATCTGCCAGCGTTACGCAAGTGTCGTCAATATAATATGGGCTGCAAGTTTCGCTCTATCAAGCCCTTTGATAGTCAATAACCATTGGCATCTTCGAAATGCCTATTGCATTTGTTTTGGTTTTGTGCTAAGTATTGGCACTTCTATATCCATACATCTTTCAGGTCTCCTAGAGTTTGATCGATTGTTCGCCGTTGTGGCGCCATTCCGCTACACGCAACTAGCCACCAAAAGAGTTGCTCATGTGATCGTAGCAATAAATATACTGTTTGCTGCTTTATCACTTGCTGTCACCATCGCAGTTAATGGTACTGGTGTGATTTATGAAACCAAGGCAAGAATATGCGCCATCGGCTTTCACGATATCTTTCCTGATCAGATAGGTCAGGCATTTCTGTTTTCATTCTTTACCGCTTCGCCCATTTTCCTCGTTGTCACATACACTTGGTTATTGTGTGTGACGTACAAACACTCCAGGATAATAACGGAACAGGAAAGAGCAGTTAGAAACAATCTACCACCTCACGACAATGAAGGGTTTCTCAACAGGATCCAGCACATCCAGCGGGCTTCTTTTGCATTAGTTGCCAACTTGGTAGCTTATGTAATATTCTGGGGACCTTATTACGCTAGTCTAAGCCTCCTCTTTGTAAATGTTCCTCTTCCATATTGGGCTGAAATGGCATGGTCCTGGTGCTTGCTTGGTTCGACTGCGATAAACATCATAATTCCCTATATATTCAAAAGCAAATACAGGCTCGCTATCAAAGAATCAATATTTCAATCCATTCATATATTCAGACATTCAGATAATGTTATCGGTTTAGAGGGTAATGCGTGATTGCATATCAGCCCTCGACAAGTAATAACAACTAATGCAAATCATGAATATGATGAATAGAATAATGCGGGTCACTCATCACATGGGATGCAACTTAAAAAGACAGACAACGAGAACAAGGCAACAAACTGAGAAATAAATCCTAATAACGTAATAATTGAGAAGAGCATAGCAACCAAATGGGCGACAATATGGAAATTGGATCATTTAGATATTCTTTGCATGCATTCTTTGCATTCCCTTTTATGAAGCCCTAAATGAGAGTGAAAAATTAGTTGCTTGTTTCTTAGATATTCCCAAATGCTTTGATTGCATCGATTATGATTCACTGATTTATAAATTAGAGAAGTATAGAATACGTAGCAATCAGCTTCAATGGTTTCAGAGATATATTTCTAATATAAAGCAAACTGCACAACACCAAGGTAAACGATCGCAGATGAGGAACCTCACAGTATGTATTCCTCAGGCCCCACCCTTTTCCTTTTCTTTATTAATGATATTTCGGAATATGTCACAAATGGTTCATGCAATATATTCGCTGATGATGTGGTTGATTATGTTAGTGGGAAAGATAATACCGATGCAAATGCAAAATTACAGGCAAACATGGTTGAAATCCACAAATGGTATGTTATTAACAGAGTCGTGTGGTCCAGTGGTTAGAGCATTGGACTCATAATCGCAAGGTTGTGAGTTCGAATCCCAACTCTGCCATTGTCTCCACTTTGATAAAAAGGCCCAAGAGTGATATCTGTCGTCTATTACGTCAGCCACTATGACTGATTAACCTAGACGTAAAATGTTTCCAAGGTAATTGGTTATATACCAGCTTGGCGTTTACCAGCAAAAAAGGCTGTCCTGCCGAGTTCCTTACGGGAGTTACCACAAACAGAAACAGAAACAGACTTCGAATTAATAAAGACAAAAGTGAGGTGATGCTATTAAAAAAAATCCTTGAACGAACTTAACATTTATACTGAAGGGCACAAAATTGAGCAATTCAATAACATGAAATATCTTGGACTCATGATTGATGATAAGTTGAACTGGAATGCTCACACTAATATTCTTTGTAAATATGTTGCATAAAAAGTCCATATTCTTGCCAAACTTAGTAAATTTGTTCACTCTAACTTATTAAACATATTGTATAAATCCACAATTCAACCATGCTATGATTATGCATGTTCTGTATGGGGTAATTGGCCAGAAGTTTACAAAAAGAAATTGTTGAGAACACAAAAAAGAGCAGCACGAATAAACACGAAAAACTTTGAAATACAATGGAACTAAGTTAATGACGGACTTGTTGTGGCCAAACATTGAACAAAGACGCAACTTCTTTCTTGCAACACTTATGTACAAATGCATTAATGGCACTGCTCCTGGACGATTATGTTATTAAATTGAGATGTATTGTGATCGCCATGGATTTAACACAATAAACGCAGATTATTTAAACGTAATAATACCTAAACCTAAACTAGAATTATTCAAACAATCGTTTAAATATGCTTGTGCTAAAATATGGAACGAGCTTCCACCCAGTCTCCAAAATGCAACATCCCTCGATAATTTTAAACTTTAATACAAGAAATTAATTCTAAAACGCTGATGAGCAATTCATGTACTACATTACATGAGAGTTTTAATAGTTAAAGAAAGAAATTGCATCCCAAACCCCGATATGCATTCTCATATACATTTTACATACCATTTTGTTTAAATACACTTCGATCTAAACATTGTTTTTATCAGGTTTATAATACCTATATATTTGTCTTAATTCGTTACAATTTATTATGTATCATTTTTTAAACATTTATAATTCAGTTTGGTTCATAAATACATGAAACACTATTTTTTATGTACTCTCACACTTTAATGCAAATTATACCACTTTTTTATTCCTATTTCATATCAGTGTTCAACTTATAAATATGTTTTATATTATCCTGATTTTTATCGATTTTTATATAGTTCTGTAACCATTAATTCCATGGGTGTCGATCAGTATTCTTGGTTGGGGGGGATGATGACACAAAAGTTCTTGTGGATGGGGATCTTTCAACATTACCCCCACTAAAATCACAAGTTAGGACATTTGGGAGTGATTGATATGCATGGTGTTCTTGGAAATTCCTTCATTATTGTAGTGTACTGTACTTATATAATTTTTTTTTAATTCAATTTGTGTTACAAGTAAGCCTATTCTAAACTCATACGAAAGAAAAAATGACAAAAATTATCTGGAACATGTACATAGTGATCTGTTGATTGAGCATGATGTATACACAGGGGCATCGATCCATTTTTCAGATGGGGGGGGGGCAAAATCATGAATAAACGTTCCAAAGACGCTCGATCATATAAAACGAACAAACTCACCCACACACCCCTACACCCCCACACATAGGCCTATATTTTATTTATATATATATATATTTTTTATATATATATATATATATATATATATATATGAATCATGAGAAAGAGACACATATCTCAACCTCACCAACAATGCGAGCGCAAAGCGCGAGCTGAAAATTTTTAGTATGACATGAAAACAGGAAAAATGTACCTGTTTAGGTTTGCTTGTAGTAACTCATGAGGAGCATAGATACATGTATCTCGCTAGAGAGCGAGCTAAAATTTCTTTATATTCTGACATGAAAGCTTGATATTCTAAGCACTTTTGGTACCAATGATTAAGATGGGTTTCTAGAAGAACAATAGATGAGAGCGCAAAGCGTCAGCTGAAAATTTTAATATTTCGATCTGGACAAAAAGACAATTTAATGGACGCTTTTAATAAAGAACAAGATATATATCCAACAAAAGATTATTGCAAATCGAAGCGGGAGATCTTTTGAGGTATAGAACTGAAAACGGGACATTCTATTCACCTATTTAATCATGAAAAGTATGGGGTTTTGGTACAGAAATGATGCGAGCGCGAAGCGCGAGCTGAAAAATTTTATATTCCGATCTGAAAAGCAGACACTATGAGCACGATTTTAGATCAAAATCGAGTTGGTATCTTAATCTCGCTTGCTGGTTTCAGTGTAGCATTACAATCTTATTTTATTTTTAGTTGCACATGCGGAATTATTGGGAGGGGGGCAAAACGATATGTTCCCCCAAAATATTTTCATTGGTGGGGCTATTACTCTAATAGCTATATGGTCATTCCTTAGACGATTTATCTTGCCACCCTTTTACTCCCGTTTGTTTTCCACCCTTTTGAATTAATTGATTTATTAAAATTAATTCATTCACCACTGGTGGGATGGAACACCCTATCAACAAAAGTTGTTTTTCGTTGGGGTCCTTTTATGTCATGTGTTAAAAAATATCATATACATGAACATTTCATTCTTTTTCATCTTGAACTTCCACCCATCTGTTTAATAGTCCTGAAAAAGAATGTTTTCATTTAATAACAATATACACAAATTGCGAGGGAAACAAACTGATTGATGGCATACTACAATCATCACTATAATCATCATGATCAAACTTTTCATTTTTTCATCATCATTATTATAATTTTTCTACCCTAAATTATTGGGGGGGGGGATGATAATACAGGCCATCCCCCCCACTTGAAATATTGGGGGGGGATATATCCCCCCATCCCCCCCGTGATCGACACCCATGATTAATTCATACACTTTATCTCCAAATTGTGTACCTTAACTCATTGATAATTACTTCAATTTAATTACATTTACTTTATCTCTTTGTATAACATATTGTTAATTTTCTTTTATTGCATTGTATCACTTTAAGCGCACATTTTCAGATATGACTTTGATTTTTATCTCATTTTTAATATATTATTGGTTTACATGTATTTATGTTTTTAATGTCAGGACCATGATGAAAAACAGTTTTTTAACTGATCTTGTCATCCTGAATAAATATATTTGAATAAATAATTGCTCGGATGCTTACCATTGTAAACAGTAAAAATCGTTAATTTGGGTGCCTTCCTAAAGTAACCTACTCATCAAAAACATGTAATTGGATGAGACACAAAGGGAAATCCCCAAAAGAAGCTCACCTAAGCATTTCCCAATGAACGTGTGTTATACCTAATTTGCGTCCAAAATGGCTTAAGGAGTGAAAGAAACTTCCCTAAGTAGCAATGACCGTGAAGGAACAACCCTCTTTCGCCTGGATGCCTGAAACGGAACCCTTTCGACGCATTTTCTGGACGTGGGTACGTAGCAGGTCATGTAGAGAGTGACCTTGCCCCGGAACCAAAACAATATCGATGGGGCAGATGATGACATCACGGTTTTCGATGTATTATGCTGAAAATACATTTTTTTTCTCCTGCCTAATGGTCTGACTCAGGGTAAATGATTGATTGTGTATTGAACATCATCGATTTATTTTGCTTAATACAACATTATTGGTTTAGTGTAATATTCATATCCTAACTTTTCCGTCTGAACCTGCTTTTAAATGCAATTCAAAGCATCACTAGCCTTCGTGTATAGAATGTGAAGCTTATTCAGTAATTTCATTGTCTTGATAATTGTAATATAGGTGTTTAATAGTAAATCCATTGGCAGAAAGATTGTTGAGAAACTTTTATACGAATTGCAAGGTTTATAAATTTGACCTTTTCATGTGTTCAAAAAAGTAGTTAATAAATCGAGGATTATTTAGAAAAAAATATTTTGACTGTTCTAATGATTAGTGAGCAAATTTCATATCATAAAATATCGTTTCCATATTAAGATCGCTGATATTGGAAACAAAAGCATTGATGTTGACAAATGGTCGAATCATATATTATTCTACAGAATGCTGTAATGAAAATAAATTAATGACTTACGAGGGTATAGCGATGCAACGAATTAAATGTGTTGTTTGTTTGTTTATTTTGTTTTTGCTGTCACATTGACGCCACTGGAAAGTGTGGATATTTTGGGTGTGCAAGGAGTTTAAAAGTAAGTTTGTATGTAAGTGAAGGACTAAATGAATGATTTTAAGTCCGGTGTTGGTGTTGGAAGTACAATTTGGATCGCTTTTCTTAGCTCCAAAACCCATTCGCAGTTGATGTACACCAATGATCCAAATTAAAATAGTAATAACTGAACACCTATAATGAGACTTTTCATGACCATCTTAATTTTTATGGTTGGTGTTATGTAAAAATACACCTAACACCAGCGCCAAAATGTCAACACTGTACTTGAAACCATCCATTGTTTGTGCGTGAAATGGGTGTGTGTGGGTGGTTTATGTTTATAGATGCACATGATCACAATTGTCTTATTTTACCGTTTTTTTTTTGAAAAAAAATCGAAGGCCAAACAATCACTTGTATAATCAGATGATTCGTTTCTGCTCCCAGGACGATCACAATATATGTAGTCAATAGGCAGCAGCAACACTTTGACAGGCGATGTGATATTGCCATAATAACCATCTTCAACCATCAAACCCCCTAATTGCCTTGAAATTAATATCAAATAATACCAAGCGAGGTTGTCAGTCAATGCATTTAAAATGTAATAACCCTTGTCGCAGATTCGAATTAAATCTCAGCGCAGATTTATAAATACATACTAATTGACTTTACATCACTTATGGGGTGTAACAAGAAACTTGCGATCAATTGCAAGTCTATTTTTGGTCCCTAAATCAATTATATGTTTGTACTTAATTGCAAATTAGTGATTGATTGTTAATCTGCTCCTTAAAACAAGAAGTTTAATCTGATTTGCTACAGCTAACGTTGATCTATCAATTGTAAAATTGAAACAATATATTTGCAATTGATCGCAAATATTTTCTTGCAACACCCCCTATCAACAATCAAGTCTAACCAATTGCGCCCTGTCACTTATGTGTTGATATGAATTAAAGGCCGTCTGCTATTAGACAAAAAGGGGGTGCTTCACACAGAATGAAGTGTGATTACGAATGATGCTTTTAAGTGCCGATGCGCTTATGATGAACTGCGTAACCGTATTGATTGGTACCGCGTTCTCACTCAGCTCCAGCTCTCGAGTCAGACCCACGAGGCGAGTCTAACTCGCCTTTTTTCCCAATGTGAACGGAAATTATCAGCCCCGCGAGGCAAGTCTGAATCGCCTTTTCTTCCCCAGCAAAAGGTAGGATCAGACCCGCGAGCTGGGGGAGACACGGCAATTTTTTTTGTTTGCAGTGTTGACAGAAAGCCGAGTCTACCCCATCAATTGATCGCGAATTTCCTGTATATCTTGCACGCAGTCCGTCCAGAGTACACTATGCACGGACTTTTTTGCAGTTTTCAGAAAAGCCCCTGTGTTAATGAGCAAATGAGCAAGATTTATCCAAGTCCTCTCGAGGCTGAATTCATGTCACTGAACTAGAAATACGTATTTCTAGTTCAGTGATTCATGTCCCTGTAAAATCTCGTTAATTGTGAGACTTTCTTTTTCAAAGAATTTAACCACTTTTTCCTTGAGTAATATTGATTATTTTTGTACCATGGGCAAGAGTAAATGTTACTCTTTTATATTGGTCATTTCTTTTGAATGAAATATTTTGATAAATAAGTGATTTTTTTACCTGAAAAGATGCATCAAACAGAATTTTCTTCCTCTGTTTTCACTTGCAAATTGTGCAACATTTTGTGTTTTAGGCACCAACATTATTTATATCATCAGAAAGCTCAAACTCTATACTTTCTTACAATGTCACTCTTGATATGTGGCATCTTTTAGATGGGTCAGCAGCCAGCTTTTTCCATCAAGATGCAAGACGAGATTTCTGAAATTTCTGAGTAACATAAAATCCAGAGTTCTGATTGGCTGAATACTGTTTTCAAAACAAACAGGCGTGGGTAATTTGAAGAGATTACCACATGGTGAGTGTGACCTTGCAGAGGCCCAGTGTGGGGAACATTGGAATTTGCGTGGGTGCGTGGTCTCTATGACCAATCAGAGCGCAGTATTCTTGTTTTTGAGCTGCAAAATGTACTTGGCCTATGAAAAGCTGGCTGCTGACCCATCTAAAATACATCTTCTTATAATGATTATATCATATTAAAGCTTAGATCTTCAGCTTTATCATGATTAAAAAATCATTTGTGCCCAAACAGAAATTAAGTGTGAAAACAACAACTTTTGTTGCATGAAAAAAAATTCATGTTTTAGATCAAAAGTTTTCCCTATATTACAACATCCTTTTAAAAATCCAAACACATGGCCTGAAAGAATGATTCTTCTTCTTTACAAAGATACCAAAAACATGAAATTTGGTCAATATTTAGAGCAGCAATGGCCGAATAAAAAGAGGTGTTTTGGTTCGCACCAAGCTCATTAACTATGCAAAAACCCTCTAGTCATGAATATCACTTGGATAAAAGAAGCTACTTTTTCAGGGCTTGCGGACTGACAGTTAATTTTTAAGGCAAGCGCGCGCAATAGTTTGTTTATATATTTATCACAGAGAATTGTGGGTAATTGGCGGAGTAGACCCGCGAGGCGAGTCTGCTCCGCGAGCTGGGTCTAAATGTGAACGCGAGGGAGAAAACCCCACGAGCCGAGGCTGACTCGCGAGGCGAGTCTGATCAGCAAGCTGGGGCTATTCAGTGAGAACGCGGTAAGAATTAAAGTAGGCCTATATACTTACTAAACAACTGAATGATCATGATGATTGACATGAATTAGCTCGCATCCTCTTTGCACGATTTTATATGCACGCAACTGGGAATTTAAATGCGACTCTATGGGGATATTGCAAGAACATATTTGCAATCAATTGCAAATTTAAACTTCAAATTTACAAGTGACAGATTGATACAGATACAAATAAATAAATAAATACAAATAGATTCATTCTTGTTGTAAAGAGCAGACCAGTAATTATTATTAAAACATACAAGCAATTAGAATACTTATGATTAATTTCAGGATCTAGAATAGATTTACAATCGATTTCAAATTCCTTGCAACACCCCATAATTCACCCTTAGATCTTTGTGAAACAACCCAAAGGTATATATTACCGGTGTATTTCCCATTCGGCAAAATCGTAAAGAACATAGCCACTATGCTAGTAATTTGAATGACGATTTCACATGATGAGCAAGGCATTCACGCCATGTTCACACCGCAGGAGGAATATTCAAATCAATATTTAATTAAAAATTAAGTCTGTGGGCGATATATGAAAATAATGACGGAGTTATGCATTTATTTTATTTGTTTTTTTTTGTGACGTCACAGACAAACAGCTGCTCCAAATTTTGTGTGACATAAATGATCAAAATTCTTATTTTCTAATTGGTTTGGTAAAATTCCGTTGAACTACAATATTAGATTTTAAAAGGAGCGTGCCGCTCATTAATATGTGTATATACAATATTTTGGGGGGACCCCTAACTCCCGTATTTTATTAATCATGTCCCTTTAAAAAAATAAAAATATTCATGGCTTTCATATTATTTGAAACATGGGGGAGCTGTTCATATAATTATGGCGTCATAATAAAACAAATAATAAAAATCATAACTCTAACTTTATAATTTTCATGAAATCGCCACCAGTATTGCTATCTTTTCTTAGTCATCTTTTATTAACCGTCAGGGTGAACTTAATGTTTAGTTGCCAAAGCGGGGGTGTGTGTTCGCGGTCTCCTATATACTCCAAAATGTGAATTTAATCTACTAACCGGGTACATTTTCTGACATGCTAACATAATTCGCTTATGTTAACATAAAACCGGGGACGCTTGTTCCCGCTTTACACGCACTCAACCATTCAAACCTGGGTGTGTTTGGCAGAACAGGAGCTTTTAAAATCATGAATTAACTATATTCAACGATTTGAAATTTGATTAGGAATTGAAAGACATGGTTGTCTGGACATGGGACGTCCCAAGTTGAGGTGTAGAATGTAAGAAATTGTCCCCAAAAGTAGGTCACTTTAAACTTTACACACACACAATCTCTGTTTCTACTTTCTTGTTCTGTCCCTCTCATCCTCCTTTTCATTTCCATTTCCATTTCGTTTCACTTCCTTTCCTAAGCATATCACCTCCTGTATTTCTAAAACAAAATCTACTTTGACTATAAACAAAAAGTTCATAAATATAATCATTACTCAGAACGAACTTTCTTGATAATAATTATTATTTCATTCCCTTTACCGAGAAAGCTATTGTATACTATAAGAACAGAGAAATTACAAAGTTCGTACGATTATTGAGTAACACGTATCATGTCGTAATAAACACCGTGGGATAAACCTTTTAATAACCATAAAAATAGGGTAGAATTTAATCACTACCAATGCACTTTGTAACTAAAAAAAGCGCTTTTGTGTGATTATTATTATGCAATTTAGATACCGCCTACCATGACAGATACTTAAGAAAAAAACGCCTACTAGTCGGCAAGAATAAAGTTAATAAGAAACCCTTATTGCCAAATATAAATTATTTAAGGACTCACTTATTTAGATTAATTTGATCCATTTAATTTCTAAACAACACTTAAGAAATATTATAAAAAAATAATGAAGTCGGTCAAGCAAATCAACATTCACTTTGTTGTAGTAGGACACTTGTTATCAAAGAAATGTCTAAATAATCATTATGCTCATCAATTAATTTTGTTGTTAAAATGAATTGTGCATGCCCCAAGGTTAGTATAGGGATTTTTTGCACCGTTAAGTAGTGCGCTTTCAAGAACATAGAAAATGTATTGTCACTTTCCCTCGAGGCAACGAAGAAGTCTTTGTCGAAAAGTGGTCAGTCAGAACAGTAGTTTCGTCCAGGGGGCCGTTCATAAAGTTTTTTTGTAAGTTAAGAGTGACGGTAAGAATTACTGGTGAATCTTTCTTGTGCGCAAAACCATCGCTAATGAACTGCATTTTTTAGTATACTATTTACCACAAGAAAGGATCACCAGTCGCTCGAAAACACGCTCTTACGAACAGCTTAATGAAGCACCCCTTGGACTCTGGGCAACCGACATACTTTCAATTTTTCGTCAGCTCTGAAATTAGAACAAATTGCTGTTCCCGTTCATCAATATTCTACAAAAACCACCCAGCTGTTTCTTGCTATTTGATGGGCATTTTCAATACATTTACAATGTTTTTGAAAACGTCCTGCTTCCATGTGCGAAAACTCGTTATCAACCATACACCAGGAACAAGATATTACAAATAAGCAATCCGAATTTTACTCTCCAAAAAAATTGGTTTGTGAGTCAGGCCATCGCGTCATGATACCGAGATGTTCAGACACCTGCAAAAAGATAGAGAGAAATTGAGCCTGAAAAATACACAAGTCTGATAACAAACAAGATGAATATGTGACAGAAATAAATGTATTTCGTAAATTTACAGAATATAATTATTTGGAATTGTTGGTATTCAGTGCATTCGAGTCTAAATCTATTATTTCTTATACAAACACACCCATATACCCTCACGCACACACACATATACATACACCCCCACACACATTACAGAGGTGTTGTGGCTCAGTGGATAAGTCTCCGGACTGTGAACCACAAGGTCCGGGGTTCAAATCCCACCACAGCACTAGCGTCCTTTGGCAATGCGTTTATCTACATTTGCCACTCTCGACCCAGGTGTAGTAAATGGGTACCCGGTAGGAAGGAATTCCTTGAATGCTCGATGCGCCCGATCAGGGTAGCCGTGCTAAAGCCGGGGTAATAGTATGCAGCACTTAGAAACATTTGTATTAAGCGTATTAAGCGCTATAAATGTTGCATATTATTATTATTATTATATATACACGCACACACATACACACCCTCATATGTGTGTGTGAGTGTGTCTGTGTGTTGATATTTGTTCTGAGGAGGACTTATCACACTCATCATTTCCTCGTCACACACGCTCAACTCTTATCGGCCGAACCGGCAGGTGCGGATCCAGGATTTCGTAGGGAGGGGGGGGGCCAAATTCGACCTGATTTTGGCGCCCCTGTGTACTTTTCGGAAAAATGACGGCCCCTCCCTCCCCCAGGCAATCTTAAGTGCTTTAAATGCATGTTAAATTATCCTATTACATAGGCACATGAAGAAGAGGCAATTGAATAATGGTTTTATAATGATGTGTTCATGAATAAATGCAATATCACTTTAAAAACGAATTAATGCGAGCGCGAAGCGCGAGCGATTTCTATTTTAAACATTTGATGCTTTCAATCTCATTTAAGTTCTCATAAGAGTAGGCCCTGCAAGAATTATGTGGGCGGGAGCCAGGCACGGATCCAGGATTTCTTAGGGGGCCCTAATTTCAAGTCAAGTAATAATCGTGCCAAAATGACTCCCATTGCCGAATGGGTAATGTCTAGTTACTTCACACAGAAACCTCTCTTGCATTGTATAGGCATACTTCGTTCTTCTGGGTACTCCCATTTTTTTTCTTTTCTACTTTTTGTTTCAGGGCTTGAAAAATCTTACGGGGATGACGCCCCTGTATCGCCGCGTATGAACACTGGTTGTGCAATAACTAAATTGCATATTCTGCATGACAGAAAATTAGTGTTTTATTTTGGGTAATATATTGTGACGGAATCGCAGGACGGGGTTGTTGGGTGGTCCGCCGGCAGCTCGCTCTTGTCAGGATGCCTGCCACCGGCAGGTGCTTTGCCACGTCGATTTCCAAACTTTTAGTCGCGGATCCGTTTGGCAGAGATATACTGCCGCAGTTGACACTTGCACACGCCTCGATCCTGTCAGTACCACCACCAGGCAACCTCCAGACGGCTACACTCTTTGTTGTCAGCTCCAACAGCTCACCCGACCATATGCATCTAGCTTGTGTAGTTAAGCTCTCTCGAACATATGCATCTGATTCCTGTAGTTAAGCTATCTCGACCATAGGTATGGGTTTCTCCGTAGTCAAGCTCCCACGACCATACCTATGGACTCTGGTAATTTCCTCGGTCGTCTGCTTACGACCAGTTATTACGTCTGTTCAGTACAGCGACCACGTCTGCTCCGTACTGCAACCACGTCTGATTCCGTACTGCAACCAGGTCTGTTCAGTACAGCAACCATGCACGTCTGATACCGTACTGCAACACCGTCTGTTCAGTACTGCAACCACGTCTGTTCAGTACCGGAAACTACGTCTGGTTCTTCGACCATATGTATGGGTCCTTCTGCAGTCAGGCTCTCACGACCACACCCATTGGCTCTGCTCTACTTGTAGTTTTCCTGTTGTCTGCTCCAGACCTCCGACCGTCTGCTTCAGACCAGCAACCATCCGCTTCAGACCAACCCGTCTGCTCCGGACCACCAGCCGTCTACTCCAGACTCCGAACCGTCCGCCTCCAGACCAACCAGACTACCAAAAGAGCAAGCCCTGGTATAGTCTCTTGCTGGCGTGCAAAAGACCCAACACACAAGGAAATCTAACCACAGTCGTCGCCTAGGACTAGAAATCCATCCTAGGTTTCCCCGTGGAAAGACATGCGAACGATCATATAAATCATTTCGATCGCATCCACCAACTTTATTTATTGGATAGCGAATCCAAATCAATTTGCATACTTTACGTGCAATGCACCCCGTGGGCGCCGTATTTCAACAAATTATCGGCAAGGCCTCACGAGCGCACAAACTTACTGTACTTGTGCATTAATTATACAATATCTGTTACAGTTAACTTCTGTTACAATCTTAGAACAGTTATAACTTTGCTCCCCTAAATCGGATATGCATGAATGACATATCAAATTAAAGCATTTATTTCATGATGACATGCCTTCTTATAGTGAACTTGTATTAACAACACAACTCCAAAGAACACGAGAGATACTGTTCAAGACGACTCTTTCTTCTTGAGTTCCTCCGTCACTACTTCTAACAGATCTCCTTCCTTAGTGATGTAACGCTCCGTGGTACGAACAAAGCTAGGTGACATCTGGTGGAATCTGGAATGTGTCGGTTGACTTGTTCAGGGTCACCTTCTCTTCTGATCCGCCGGTTCTTATTTCTTGTAAGATTGCCTGAATTCTCTGGCGGGGGTTGTCAGTCTGCGTCTCAGCATCCCTACCAGTGCATTCTATCCAGTCACTGGTAGACGGCGTCTCCGACACCACTTTCCTGGAAGCGTATCTCAAATCAAGCGGTGAAGGCGACCTCTCATCATAGTCCAGCTCCTCCTCTGGTTCAGGGGTAGAATTCCGACCATGACGTGGAGATACTTCTGATCGGTCAGGTTCAGGAGACTTTGGACAGTCTGGAACAGATGATTTAGGCATGTCCTTTTGTGTTGTCCTGGACCTCCATCTTGGTGATCTGGAATGGGAATGACGAGCCGAACTAGCACGTTCTGACCGATCTTCCCGGTCCGGCGGCACAGGGTCTATTCGAACAAGACGGCATGTAGAATCTTCCGTCAGTTCTAAAGCATCCCAATATTCCAGTAGACGTCTAGAAGTCATGGAACGCGTGCATGTTTCATCCTGATTTGGCCTGTTGCCAAGTTTCTTGGCCGTGTAGATAGGACGTATGTCCTTGTCTTCTTCTTGCCAGTCAGCTATCTCCTGTGAGCTCCGCCCAGTGATGGTTTCAACCAATTGTACCTGTTCCTGAATGTCGTCGATTCTAGGAAGCAGGTAGACATCTGTAATCGTCTCTGCATTGAGTTGACGGTGGTCAACACACACTCTTTGGCTGCCATCTTTCTTTTTGACCAGTACGATGTTGGATGCACATGGGCTGGTCACTGGCTCAATCAGGCCTTGAGCTAGTAGATTCTTTACTTGCTCGTCTATCTCTTTCTTCTGCGTCATGGGATGTCTCCTCTGAGCTTGACGTATTGGTTTCGCAGTACCAGTATCTATGCCATGTTGGACAAAACTGGCCTGTCTAAGATCTGAAGGTCCTGTAGAGAAAACATCTGCATTCTCAACCAGCAGTTCTTTTATCAAGTCATGGCATTGGGCTGGCACTTCGTCAGTACTGCGAACAAAGAGGTCCTTCAAATGATCTGGTATGTCTTTGCTGGTATTGGTCTCATTTGGCTCGGCAAGGTTGCACATTTCCATGCTCACTTCTTCCAGCCCTGACAATGAAGCAATGGCAGTGCCTGCCTGTATAGTCCTTGGTTCCTTTGTTGGGTTGAACACCCGAACAGGTAATACATCTTCATCTGCCTTCACAACAGATCTGGCGACGATGAGTCCTTTCTTGATTAGTTCTGTTGGATTTGCAGGTGGTTCTACTAATCCATCACCTAGTGACACTTTTCTGCCTGTAACTCTACCTGCTAATACCATCTCGTGTCCTGGGGGAATCGAATAATCTTCTCCTGCTACTATCCTCCTGCAGAATGATTCTCCGTTACTATCTAGGCATGGAATTATGCCATAGTTGGTCCTCAATTCCATCTTTTGGCAGTCTAATACAGCATTGATTTTGACTAGGAAATCTAGCCCTAAAATGCCCTCATTCTTTAGACTAGCCACTGTAGCCATTGTAGTGACGACTATGTCTCCAATCTGCACTTCCAGCATTGACTTTCCTCTGATTCTCAATTGAGATCCATCTGCTTGTAGTACAACACTTGTCACTGGTAGTAATTCTGGTTTTCTGATTTCCTCTATCTGGTCAAACACTTTCTCTCCAATGAGAGTTTTGGTAGCTCCAGTGTCGACCAGTAATTTTAATTCTTGTCCATTTACTCTGCCTTGAAGGTAAAGTCCTTTTCTCTTGATATCTAGAGTCGCTCCGACTCTGGTTTGTTCCTCTTTTTCTTGTTCTTTTGTTCCTCTTTTCTCCTGTCCATCTAGAGTCGCTCCGACTCTTGTTTGTTCATCTGTTCCTCTTTTCTCTTGTCCATCTAGAGTCGTTCCGACTCTGATTTGTTCATCTTTCTCTTTTATTTCGCTCATCATTTCCCTTTCGGATACTTGAAAAGCTGCTGTTCCTCCTTTCATTTTCTTTGGATATGGGCAGTTCTTCCTCCAATGCCCCAATCCATTGCAGTTGAAACATCTTTGTTCCTCTTGTTCATCAATCTTTGATTTATTTGGTTTCTCTCTTTTTCTTTGTGGCTCTACGCCATCTTTTCTTGATTCCTGATACTTGGTCCTGAATTGTGTTTCCTTTGTCCTGTCTCTTTCATCCAAGGCGTCTATGACAGCCTTTACTATCTTGTCGATAGTTGGATTCCTTGATTGATGTTCCCGCACTGCTACAACCTCACACTCTTGCTCTTCCAGAGCTCGGCTGTACCTTGTAGCCCGCTTTACTTCGTTCCTCTGACCCTCCATTCTCAGAAAGGCCTCTGTGTTTAAAGCAGCTTCCACAGCATCATCCAATGTGCGAGGTTGAGCACGGAATAATCCTTCTCTTATTTCTGGTGTTACTACGGCATCTAGGAAATGCCCTCGGGCAAGCCGATCCTGCCCCTTTTCGTCGAATTCGGGATACGCCAATCCACACAGCTCCCGTATTCTTTGTCCTAACTCCTGGAGACTTTCTTTTGGTTGGCGACGACGTTGCCTCAACTCCGCCAGGTATACCTCAGCTTTGCCTCCTATGCCAAACCTGTTTCTGAGCCTGTATACCAACTCGTCGTATGTCAACACCACTCCAGGTTGTTGGGTCAACAACTTCACAGCAGCGCCCCTCAGACTTGCAGCAAGAAATTGAACTGCTTCCCTTTTTGTCCATCCGTTAACTCCAGCACAGGCCTCAAAGTGATGCAAATAATCTTCGACAGGTGTGCGTCCATCAAATCTGTCCGGTACCAGATGTGGTCGTCTGCCAATCATAGCATCAAAATTTGCGATCCCCGCATCCTGAATATGTGGGGAAAACTGTGGGGGTGTAAATTGAACACCGGGTCTTGCAGTAGACGGTTGTCTCATCTGCTCTCTGGGCGTTGAGCTGAATCCAGCCTGCTGTGCCCCTTCCATCTGTGAGTCATACCTTGGTCCTCTGTCCGCTTGTCCACTCACAGTTGGGGGAAATTCCTATCCACTTGATTCTTGTCTTATGGACAATCTTAACTGCTCCATCATTTGGTCAATTTCTATCATGCTCCTCTCCAAGTGCGCCATCATTTCTCCTGGCGTCGGTCGATACTGCATATTTCCTTGTTGTGCCATTGTCACTGGATCCCACTCCTGACACCACTTGTGACGGAATCGCAGGACGGGGTTGTTGGGTGGTCCGCCGGCAGCTCGCTCTTGTCAGGATGCCTGCCACCGGCAGGTGCTTTGCCACGTCGATTTCCAAACTTTTAGTCGCGGATCCGTTTGGCAGAGATATACTGCCGCAGTTGACACTTGCACACGCCTCGATCCTGTCAGTACCACCACCAGGCAACCTCCAGACGGCTACACTCTTTGTTGTCAGCTCCAACAGCTCACCCGACCATATGCATCTAGCTTGTGTAGTTAAGCTCTCTCGACCATATGCATCTGATTCCTGTAGTTAAGCTATCTCGACCATAGGTATGGGTTTCTCCGTAGTCAAGCTCCCACGACCATACCTATGGACTCTGGTAATTTCCTCGGTCGTCTGCTTACGACCAGTTATTACGTCTGTTCAGTACAGCGACCACGTCTGCTCCGTACTGCAACCACGTCTGATTCCGTACTGCAACCAGGTCTGTTCAGTACAGCAACCATGCACGTCTGATACCGTACTGCAACACCGTCTGTTCAGTACTGCAACCACGTCTGTTCAGTACCGGAAACTACGTCTGGTTCTTCGACCATATGTATGGGTCCTTCTGCAGTCAGGCTCTCACGACCACACCCATTGGCTCTGCTCTACTTGTAGTTTTCCTGTTGTCTGCTCCAGACCTCCGACCGTCTGCTTCAGACCAGCAACCATCCGCTTCAGACCAACCCGTCTGCTCCGGACCACCAGCCGTCTACTCCAGACTCCGAACCGTCCGCCTCCAGACCAACCAGACTACCAAAAGAGCAAGCCCTGGTATAGTCTCTTGCTGGCGTGCAAAAGACCCAACACACAAGGAAATCTAACCACAGTCGTCGCCTAGGACTAGAAATCCATCCTAGGTTTCCCCGTGGAAAGACATGCGAACGATCATATAAATCATTTCGATCGCATCCACCAACTTTATTTATTGGATAGCGAATCCAAATCAATTTGCATACTTTACGTGCAATGCACCCCGTGGGCGCCGTATTTCAACAAATTATCGGCAAGGCCTCACGAGCGCACAAACTTACTGTACTTGTGCATTAATTATACAATATCTGTTACAGTTAACTTCTGTTACAATCTTAGAACAGTTATAACTTTGCTCCCCTAAATCGGATATGCATGAATGACATATCAAATTAAAGCATTTATTTAGATCAAGCTAGTGATAACCAAATTAACCAGTTAAACATCTCCAGTAAATTGTTATTTAACAAAAACGGTTCAAAACATGCATAACTTTCATGTTGTTATCTACGTCATTATAAGTGTAGAAACATGCATGTAATTTCACCAGCTACAACAAAATCATTATAAATCAACCAAAGATAATTTTCTACACACGAAATAAAACCCATTTCGTGACAATATTCTTGAAAAGATATACATGCTTTTTATTATAGAGTTGAGGTAGACTCAGTAGTCAGCACTCAGCATTTACTAATTGGGAGTGCACTGCCTACTTAGATATGTAAGTGTTTGGATATATTATATAATCTTTTGTTATTTGCTTGAAATCCATTCAAAACAGTGAGTTGTCTTGTCAATCCTATTCAACAAACATTGGCTCTTTCGCTCTTGCAACAATCATATTAAGTATCAAAGGTTATGTATCTTATAATCTTGCTCAAATTGTATATACTCCAAATAGTTTTTCAAAAGAAACAGAATGCGTGTAAACGGTGTAAATAAAACAAATATAAGATACTAAAGAAAAATATGCTGTAAAAATGTACTATATTGGCAATGTCTATATAAATATGAAAACAATGCTCTTAAGTTCGCATCATTTTGGACGATAAGTTCTTATCTCTCTCTCTTTCATACAATACAAGTGAAACATGAATTCCAAGGTCCCATGTATCTTTTATACATCAACTATTTCAATATGTAACAATAAATGTAAATGATAGCAATGCAGTTTAGGCCTGATTAAATCCACGTAATAGTTTCAGTGGAATTCGTAAAAAAAAATTACAACGTGATTTCCCACTGTAGGTTGGAAACAAAAAGGTGTCGTATCATCAACTGCATCTAGCTCTCTTTTACGCATTATTTGAAACAAAAATATAGGAACGATATAAACCATAGAGTTATTTAAGATATTTGAGTATTTGACGATTCGTCAAAAATGAAAAAAGCATTCGAAACTTTCACCATTACAATGAAAGTTTCATTTATTCCTTTACATATTGCAAGTAAACTTCAACATTTCTGGAAATAATATATGTTAATATATCCATACACAATTGTATACTGCACATCCTATTTCAGAATATGATATGCGCTGTGGTATGAATGTCTACCCACCTAGAACATGCAAAGCGTTTACTAATAACTAGTGACTATACTACTAGACCAATTTTTTACTCAAACGGCTTTCCAATATAGAAATAACAAGAGAACATTTACATAAGAAAAGAAATCCTCATTTGTTCTGATAAATATCAAGAGTATCAGTACAAAATGTAAACAGTGTCAGTATAAAATGTAATTTGAAATTAACAGAAATGTCAAAGAAAATCGGTTATTCAATCTGCTCAGATTAAAGAATAATACTCTCACTACTGCTAAAGTTGTATAATTGTTGGCCGTGTACTCCATTCACCGTCCAATTGAAACATAGGACCTATATATAATATTATATTCCATTTGTTAACATATATTTTCCAATCCGTTTTGGATTAGTGGCTTAAGTGTTGCAAGCAATATAAAAACAACAGTTAAAATCAGACGCTTCTCATACATTTGTCAAAGTGCAGAGTGCTTCCCTTCATGCAAGAAGAATTCACAACTCTTATTCATATTTTGTTTATAGCCTTTAATAAACAAGAGCGACTTTTGTTAGGAATAGAGTTATCGAGTGCTCAGCTCGTGAAGCTCACGAATTACTCATTGAAATATTGACGAATTGCCTACGTGCCCCCTACTAAAACATGTTACAAAAGTCGCTAGGACAGAACATAATTTTTGTCTCGCTTACATAGCAGAGCGAGACAATAATTGGCGCCTCTTTTTGACGATGGGGACGGCGTCAACACTGAAATCTTAACTAAAGTTAAGTTTTTGAAATGTCATAGTTCATGAAACTTGAAAACAAGGGTAATAAAGTGTAGCGGAATATCCTGACTACGTTTGTTTAAGGCAACATGTCCAAGGTCAAAGGTAATTTAGGGTCAATGCAGGATTTTGGAGTGTACAAAGAAAACGTCGAATCCAATATCGTTTGGAAAATGACCCCAAAAGCCGTTATAGAAATAGATTACTTGAATCTGTGAAATCATTAAGTCCAAAATGTTTTTATGCATGTTTGTATTATGTATGTAATGGTAATGGTAATTATACATCAATAGAAATGTTTTGACGTTGTCGGCAAATAATGGCTCTTTTTTTTTGGGGGGGGGGTTGATATTCGGTTGGCAAGACAGAGTGATGCACGAAATGTTGACGTGCGCACAAAATGTGTCAGTCTTTCTATGTCAACTATTGTATGAAAAGGCCCAAAAGCAGGGTAGGAAATACACTGGAACTTAGCTCTAAGGCCGATTTTTTTTAGCTCCCCATATGGACTAGCTGTCAGTCAATTATCCTCATAGCCTTCATAGTCATAGTCTTCAACCGCGTAGCCAGCATTTCATTTTGGAGAGCCGGTAAATGCACGCGAAGCGTGCCAGTACTTAAAAAGCGCGCAAAGCGCGTTCCCTAGGAGGTGGGGGCAGGGAGGCCCTCCCCCTGAAGCGCGAAGCTTTCGGTGTTTCATAAATTAAAATCAAAAGGAGCCGTCTCTCTTGTCTCTAGTGCCTATATCAGCCCCAATTCGGTTGACTATATTGTGATTTTAAACCTTGTTTTCAAAAGTGATTGGGAACGCACAAAAAAGGGATAAAACGGAGGAAATTAAAATAATATTAACCCCGCGCGAAGCGCGGAAGTTAAAGCATTTTATTATTTTTTGCAAAGAAAAGGGTCCCGAGAAAAAGGGTATTCTCTAAGTCACATTGGGGGATTTCAAGTTCGGTGTTGGCCTTGGTGTTGGTGTTAGTGTTGAAATTTCGATTGCTTCCCCTAGCTTCAAAACTTATTCAGAGTTTGTAAAACTGATCTAGATCACATTATTTACATCTCAACAACGAGTGAGTGACTTTTCGGGACCATCCTCATTTTATGTTTGGGGTTTTAATCATGTAAAAATTGACCCAACACCAACACCAAAAGGTCAACACTGAACTTGAAATCCCCCACTGAATACTTCCCTTGGAAAGATCAGATTTGATTACAAACAATTTAGCGACAGTGCATATCTTAACTCGCAAAACAGATGAGAAGAAGGATATATGCCGAGAGAAAGATATTCCTCCCCGCGCAGAGCAATGAATCTCTGAAATTTCAAAGGGCATGAGACGTTTCATCAAATGCAGATATCTCTAATATCCCCATCGGCTCTAATTCAATTGGTTTTATAAGATTATTGAACTTCATTACAAGGAAAATAGTGCGAAAATAGTTGAAACTTCTGAGATTTATTGAAATTATATAAAACAGGATGATGTATAATTTCTTTGACTTATCCTGATGCGCTTCATCTTGAATGATAAAGAAACTCAAGTGCCATTCGCAATTTCACACTGAGGGCGCAAAACATGCAGAACAGGAGATGAATGTGCAGGGAAATGACATGAAGTTAAGTAGACTTTGATAAAAAAAATATTGTATTTTTTTTAATTTGATACGGCACGAATTTTATACCTTCCTCTTTTTAAATTAGGAACATGTTTGCCCCCATATTGTTTAGTATAAAAATGAGCTGAAAAGCGGGAGAATTTGCCTATATTGAGCTGACGGCAGAAAGTGATATAAAGATTTTACCGGCTCGGAGCCGACCCGACCAGAAGTTACGCGATCAATTAAAAAAAACGATAACTTCATATACTTCGGCCTATCCTTACTCTAATTTCATGCCCTAATGTATATTTGAACTTTAACTGGCAAGAAACACATATAGCTGAGGTGGAAAAATAGGGTTATAGAAAGGGTGAGGGAAACAATAATTATTGTCATTAAACGCGCGCAGAAAATAAAAAGAAAGTCCACAAAGCTACCTTTCTTTCCTTTCCTTTCTTCGCTTTTCCTTTTCTCCTCTCTTTTTTTCCCTTCTTTTTTTTTCTTTTTCGGGACGTTGGGGGGGGGGGGCGACCGCCCCCACCGCCCCCCTGGCTACACGCCTGGACATCACTAAGGTCGAAATACATTCATGATTATGATGGTCAACTGGTCATGAGCTTTGAGCCATAATTCAAAGGAAACAAATATTCAATTTGGCATAACTGAACAGTTTTTGCCGTGAAATGTTTCTTTTCCAACGATTCATCGAATAGGTCAGGAATCAAGTATGTTTCATGCAACTTTTTCTCGACCGTGCGTCATTCATATTATACGAAGAGGGTCTCATAATTATGAAAAGAGAAGAAATGGATGTTTCAGTTATGAACTTTTATTTCCGAATAGATAGCAGTACAAGCCAAAAAAATCGTAAAATTGCTCGTGCAAACGAAAATTTGGTAACACCATTTCCACTGGCGTAAATCCGTGTTGATGGGTGGGGGAGATGACTGAAATATTTTGACATTTTTTTTTGCAATCATGTTTTTAGATATGCAAGGAATTGTCATTGTTATGTCCACAGTGGCAAACCGTGGGTCACGGCATGGGGGGGGGGTCACCAGCAAAATTTTTGAATCACTGAGTGAGCGCGCTGAGTTGCCAGTTATTCTGACCTAATAGAGACATTTTAAGGACAATGTCATTAAACGGATATGTATCTCACTGATCAAATAATGCGAGCGCGAAGCGCGAGCTGACATTCTTTATATTCACACCTAAAAATGGACATTGTAATCAAATTTGTGTAGTCATGACAGGTACCTATCTCGCTAAATATTACGAGCGCGAAGCGCGAGCTGAAGTTTTCGTATATTTTGACCCCAAACAGCGAGATTTCAAGGAATATATTTTAGGAATCCTTTGAGTATGCATATCTCACCATAGCCATCTGATGCGAGTGCCAAGCGCTAGCTGATTTTATTAGAATTACATCTGAACACATGAAACACTTTTTGTAGTCATTGCAATCATGATTATCATACGCATCTCACCAATCAAATATTGCGAGCGCGAAGCGCGAGCTGAGAATTTAGATAATTCAGACCTGGGGCATTTTAAGGTTTCTTTGAAGGAATTACCTAGGACCATACGTATTTCATTAACTAATTGATGCGAGCGCGAAGCGCGAGCTGAAAAATTGTTGATATTCAGAACAGAAGGGACATTTTAAGGACTGATTTTAGGAATTTATGAAGAGCAGACATATCTCACCAATCCACTAATGCGAACGTAATCACGGACAGGAAATGTTTCATATATACATGGACCTTAACATGGGGCAATCACTTTTTGAGTCATGAAAAAAAAAGAAGCATATGTCACCACATAAAACAATGATAACTCAAGTGCTAGGAAAAATATTTGGTTTATATTGACTTGAAAACGGGATGTTTTAGTACAACAGGTGGGTGTTTCATAAAGCTGTTCGCAAGTTAAGAGCAACTTTAAGAGCGACTGGTGAACCATTTTTGCATGCTAAATAATCACCAATGAACATTTAATTGTGAATATCATTTACCACAAGAAAGGATCACCAGTCGTTCTTAAAGTCGCTCTTAACTTACGAGCAGCTTTATGAAACGGCCCCCAGGATTATATATCTCGTTAAACAGACAATGCGAGCACCAGGAACAATGAAGACGTAGGCCCTGGGCAAAATATGTTTCATAAAGTTATGATAAAAATGTTTATTATGTAATGTAACATAACATAATTGTTAACATTGTTGACGATGTTAACATGTGCTTTGTAGCCTATGCAATTATAGGTATATGGCTTAAAAATAATGCAACTTGTATAACTTATACTAGTTGCATTCTTTTTAAGCTAAAGGCTACCCATACACAATTTCAGCGCCCGCTAGTTCGAACATCGATTTGGCGCCCCTAGTTCGAACATTCAATCGGCGCCCCCCCCCCCCCCCCCGATGTCGAACATAAATTTTGCGCCCCAACGTCGAACATCAATTCGGCGCAACCCCCCCCCCCCTACGTCGGACATCTATTTGGCCTCCAGTTCGAACATCATTCTGGCATCCCTACGAACTCAATTTGGCTTCCCTAGTTCGAATATCATTTCGCCCCCCCCTAGCTCGGCGCCCCCCTAGTTTGAGTATCAATTTGGCGCCCCCTAGCTCGAACATCGATTCGCCCCCCCCCCCCAGTTCGAGTATCAATTTGGCACCCCCAGTTCGAACATCATTTTAACATCCCATCGAACATCATTTCGGCGCCCTCGTAGTTCGAATATCAATTCGGCGCCCCTACATGTAGGTTTAATCAATTGGCCCCCCCCCCCCGTTCGAACATCAATTCGGCTCCCAGTTCGAACATCATTTTGGCATCCCTTCGAACTCAATTTGGCTTCCCTAGTTCGAATATCATTTCGCCCCCCCCCCCCTAGCTCGAGTATCAATTTGGCGCCCCCCTAATTCGAACATCAATTCGGCGCCCCCTATAGTTCGAGTATCAATTTGGCGCCCGCAGTTCGAACATCATGTTTACATCCCTTCGAACATCATTTCGGCGCCCTCCTAGTTCGAATATCAATTCGGCGCCCCTACATGTAGGTCCAACATCAATTTGGCGCCCCTAGTTCGAATATCATTTCGCCCCCCCCCCCCTAGCTCGAGTATCAATTTGGCGCCCCCTAGTTCCAACATCAATTCGCCCCCCCCCCCCCCCGTTCGAAAATCAAATCGGCCCCCAGTTCGAACATTATTTTGACATTCCTTCGAACATCATTTCGGCGCCCTTTTGGTTCGAACATCATTGTCTTTCCTCCTCTTCCTCTTTTTTTTCTCTTTCTTTCCCCTCTTCTTCTCCTTTTTTCTTCTTTTCTTTCCGCTTTCTCGCTCTTTTTCTTCTCTTCTTTCTTCCCTCTTCCTCTCTCTCTGTTTTCTCCTTTTCCTTTTCCCCCTTTCTTCTCTCTTTTACCTCCTTCTTTCCCCTCTTCCTCTTTTTTTCTCCCCCCTCCGGCTCAATTTCCCCTCTTCCTCCTTTTTCTCCTCCCTCCCCCTCCCTTTTCTTCTCTTCCTTTTTTTTCTTCTTTTCTTTCCCCTCTTCCCCTCTTTTTTCTCTTTTTTTCCCTCTCTTCTTTTTTTTTTGCCGAAGGGCCCCCTCGGCCCCCATGGATCCGCGCCTGCGAACCGGAACCTACGAAAACATGAGTTTACTATACGTAACTATCTCACATTTAATAAGATGAAATAAGGAATGGATAGCTATGGTTATCTGGACATAGGACGTCCCAAGTTGAGGTGTAGTTGTCCCCAGTAGGTCCCTGCAAACTTGTTCACGCACAAACTCTTTCTTTCTACTTGTTTCTTTCGTGCCCTGTACCTCTCATCTTCATTTCCATTCGTTTCATTTCCTCTCCTCCTCACTCATGGCCGTACGCAATTTTTTTTCCGGGGGGGGGGGGTGGGAAACAAGACGCGTAAAAAAATTCAAAGAAACACAAAGGCAAGAGAGCGAGGAGACAAAGCTTCTTATGGGGGCGCTTTTGCATTTTTCCAATTGAAATTGATTTTCGTGAGTTTTATTAACATTTTCAGTACAAAAATGTAGGTTATTTCGGGGCAGGCAACTACCCCTGCCCCCCCCCCTTGCGTAAGACCACGTTAGAACCATATTACCCCCTTCCCCTCTTTTTCCAAACAAAGTCTTCTTCAGAATCAGAAATAAAATTAATACTCAGAACGAACTTTCTTGATAATCATTTTATTTCCATTACCCAGAAATTTAATTATGAAATTGTATGTTATAAGAACAGAGAAATTACAAAGTTCGTAGGTTTTTCGCTGACATGTATTATGTTGTACTTATCATCATGGGATAGACGTTTTAATAGCTATGAAAATGGTGTGGAATTTAAGCACTACCAATGCGCTTTCTAACATTTGAAAAGGTGCTTAGAAGTAATTATCATTATTTTATTATGCAACTTAGATACCGCTTACCATGAAAAATCCTCTTAAGAAAATGCCTCAGCAAAAATAAAGCCAATAACTAACCAAAATTACCAAGTAGAAATTATTCAATTATTCGCTTAATTAGCTTAATTTGATTTATTTGATTTCTAACCTTAATTTTAAAAAGTATGATTAAAAATGAATGAAGTCGGTTACGACAATCAATAATCACTTCTCCAGCTACATCAGGACAGATATTGACAACTACATGATACAAACAATAATAATGATAATAATAGGCATTTATATAGCGCCATCTATCTAGAAATATTCTATTCCGAGGCGCACAAGAAAAGAAAGAATGAGAAAGTTTGGATGAGTGTCAAAGTGCCAACAACTAATACTGTTAGAAAAGATAAGTTTTCAGTTTGGATTTGAAGGTCTCCAGTGATTTTATAATTCTTAAATTTAATGGCAAACCATGTCTAAATGATCATAATGCACATTGATTAAATGTGTTGGTAAAAAAATTGTGCATCTCCCACCACTACGTAGAACATTTTCAAAAACCCAAAAATGTATTGTCAATTTCCCTTCATGACAAAGGGCAAAAAAGAAGTCTTTGTCGAAAATTGGTAAATCAGATCAGCAGTTTCGTCCTGGACTAAATGAGCGAAAGACGAAATGCTGTTCCAGTTCACCAATTTTCGACAAAGACCACCCAGTTGCTTATTGTTATTTGACCGGCATTTTCAATACATTTTCTATGTTCTTGAAAGTATTCTGCGAAAACTCGCTATTAACCGTACACCAGAAGCAAGATATTAGTCGAATAAAAGACAAGAATTTTTCTCTCCAGAAGAGTTGTTTGTGAGTCTAGCCATCGTGTCCTGATATCGAGATATTCAGACACCTGCAAAAAAGGAGATAAATTAAGCGTGAGAAATGCAAGGTATGAATATTTGATAGAATTACACGTATTTCGTAATTTTACAGAATATTATTTTGGAAATGATATTCAATGCATTCGAGTCTTAATCTATGATTTCTTTTTTACACATGCACATACCCCCCACACCCACAAGCACACCCTGTCACACCCCTACAAACACACACACACACACCCTCGCACACACACACTCACACACACACATATATATATATATATATATATATATATATATATATATATATATACATATATATATATATATTATATATTTTCCATTGCATTACACCTCAATCGAGAAATACTGACAGTGCCGGGGTATTTTGATGGGCTGGGGTAAGATATGACATAAGAATGGCGTCATTTTTTTTTTCTGGATTGAAAAAGACAACATGGACAAGGTATAGTTGAGAGTTACACGAGCCTATCTTTTTTATCCTCGTCTTTCCTCATTCGCTTTCTTCTTTTCTTTCTGTTTTTTTTTCTTTTCACCACTTGAAACCACATGACATGAGCGGTCACCCTTTGCCCCCCCCCCCCCTCTCTCTCTCTCTCTCTCTTTCTGACTCCACCCCTTCCGGAATACTGGCCATAAGTCATGCATGATAATTATAAGGTAATGAAATCGTATTTTGCGGCCAAGCAACTTATTGTTTAAGGGTAAAGCAGTTCAGATTGTTAGCCTTCGTAGTCATTCTCGTTACCCCTTTACCAATGATATTCTGCATTTTTACTTCACGCATACTTTATTTTAATCTCCATACGGCCAACATGATTGTATTGAACTTTTATTTTCTAAGTGGGCAGGCAATAATGCTTACATTGGTAGAGAACTTCGAGATACTTGTAAGTCCCCACGCAAGGATCTCCGAAGACGCTGTTCCTTGCACCCACGGAACATGATGTTTGGCCATTGCATGCGGTTTCGACGATGCTGACACTGCTCGCCGCTCGACAATTTTGATTGGACACCCGGGGATCGGGACAGATTTCTGGACCTGCCATGCGTCCGTAGAACGCATCCAAGACTAAGATGGCCTGTCCAGATGAACAGCTGAGGGATAGGGTACCTCCTTCACACATTCGACCAAGTCGTGCACATTCGTATTCGATTTCCAGGTACTTGTAAGTTCCGCCGCAAGGGTCACCAAAGACATTATTAGAAGCAGCGACGGAACAGGAAGATCGGCCTTGACAGAATGATCGAACTCTAGACAAGGAGCTGGAAGCGGCGCAGTTGATGGTTTGGATCCTAGGATCGGGGCACACAGATAATCCGGGAAGTTGTCGGCCGTACAGGGCACTGCAGATGTGAATAGCCGGGGTCTCTGCAGGGCAGTGCAGGTTAATGGAACCTCCTTCACATGTGCGTTCTCTTGTACAGTCGGGATCACGGTGGCAGGAGTAGTCTACCTCGAGGTACTTGTAGGTACCAACACAGGGGTCGCCGAATACGCCATTGGTAGCTGAGACACTGCATGATGATCTTCCATCACAGTTGGTGTTAACGATACTGAGTGAAGAGCCGGCGAAGCATGATGTTGTCTGGATATGGCTATGAGGGCAGATACCTGCGCCGGCAGTACGACCATAATTTGCATGGTTGATACGGATGAGGAATCCGTTAGGACACTCCAGAGAAAGGGTTCCTCCTTCACATGCCCTTCCCACTGTATTTCAAAGAAAGAATCCATATACATGTTTATGAATCGAGGAGCACGAGGCCCCTCAAATAATGTCAACTTTACGATCAGCATTAATGTGGTGATAATTGTCTGTTTCTGTCATGCGAACCGAAATTAAATTTGACGTCCAGTCCCGTGTCCAGTATATAGGCGTACCGGATATCTCGTGTGTTGCGTTTCGTTGATTATTCAAGAGAGAGTCTGGATTAGAACTATCTAAGCGAATAGAGTAAAATTTACCGAGCTCAACGCTGAAAATTTCATCAAAATCTGAAAATAGGGTGATATGCCTCCATCCCCGCGGGGATGTAGGTACCGGCCCCCTGTGATCTACACCCAGAGTTTTCATGGTTTCGACCGACTATGGTTTCGGCCGCGGAAATTGCTCCAATTTGTTCAGGTCCGTCGGATTGATTTTGAAAGTGGTACGGTATGATTAGAAATTCATTAACATGATACAACTAAAATATCCCGTCATTTTATTCAGCAAATCTGTAATTATTGTAAACTTGAATTATAGGCGCCTATCTTCCCGACAATATATCTCGTAAAATTCACTTTGGGCCCGAAGCGTGAGCTGAATTTTTAGCTTAATACTGACATTAAAAGGGATATTTAAACTACTATTTAAAGATATACGTATCTCACTAAATGAATAATGCGAGCGCGAAGTACAAGCTACATTTTTTCATTGACCTGAAAACGGGAAATTTATAATCATGAATATATTATACATCTCTGTCACATGTCTCATTGAAATGCGAGCGCGGAGCGTGAGACAAAATTGTGATAATAATGACAAGAAAACGGCATCTTTATTAGGCACATTTTATAAAAGAAATAACAGGAATGAAAAGCCCGAGATGAATCTTTTTGAATATATTGACATAAAAAGAGAGAGTTTACAGGACTTTCGAACAAACTTGATACGAAACTCCCTTTATAAATAATGCGAGCGCGATTTGCTGGCTGAAATTCTGGGATTTATTGACCTGATGACGGAACACGCTTAAGGACTATTTCCAAAAAGAAATATATATATGAGCATGATAGGCTATCTCAATAACGAATACTGAGAGAGCTATGAATTTTCAGCTCGCATTGTGGTTTTGTGAGTTTAGTCTCGTATCAAGGGTTACATTAACATTACTTAAAATAACCATTTGCAGGCCATTCAGTTAATCAACAAAATAATAATTTATCTCGCGCTTCGCTCTCGAATTATTTGTTTAGCGAAAACGAATTCTGTTTAGTGAAATAATCTTGTTTATGGATACAACCGGTCATTAAAATGTTTCGTTTTCAGGTCTGTATATAACAAGATTTCGGCTCGCATTCGCATTATTCATTTACATTAAATGAATTTGATTAAGTCTGTTTTTTTTCCGGATCTAAAGAGCTGTCAATAATCTCTGTCAACGACCGGAATAAAACTTTTTTGAGATAGAGAGTGTCATTTTAAAATCAGACATCGCTCTTTAAAGGACTTTTGATGTCATTTGCTACTCATGATTTTACTCATTTAGTTGTGTGAAGTACTTTGATACGCATAATTATGACCCGCATTAAAGTGAAAGAAGATAATTAAAAGCTTCCCAAATAGAGTGGATCCCATTCGCATTAGAACTTTCTGTTTGAAATACAGCAATGGGTATCAGTTTCCTGTTTTTGGCGGACGCACCTACACAAAATAGAACAGTATATTCTACATTGCAGGCAGGAGGGGAATTTAAAATATATAAAAATCGGCTGCCGAAGGAGACAATCGAAATCTGTCTTTTAATGATTTAAAGTGATTAAAAGATAGGAAAGAAGAGCTACTCTGCCTGATTAATTTACACGTGAAATGGTTCCTGTGTAATAGGTTACATGTACATACCAGCTTGGCGTAATACCAGTACAAAGCTGTCATAGCCGAGTTCATACAGGAGTTATCAGGACCATAAACGGAAACAGATATTCAAAATTTCAAGCTTTGAATTAATGCGAACGCGAAGCGTAAGCTACATTCTTTTATTGACCTAAAAACGGTATCATTATCATAGGCGGATCCAGCTTTTGGCGAAAGGGGGGGCGCACTGCCGAGCGGCGCACATATTTTTGCACTTCACCGGCGCCATAAAAGAAAATGTTGAAAAAGGGGTAAAGTCTGACCCTGTCAAATGTCCTTTTCAAAATGTAGGATTTCAAGTCATGACATTTTGCATGACCACACGAAGATAATATTTCCGGGAGGGGACGAGACTAGAACAAATTTTAGAAAAATACAAACAAACAAAAAACGAAAGAGTAAACGGACCGAGCTGCTCAATGGGACGATTTTTTTTACAAGTGTAATATAAGTATTTGGTGCACATTTTTCATAGTTTTCATGAAATGTTAAGGGGAAAAAATTGTTTTTCACAACAGCTGATCGCGAATTTGCCCCCCCCCCCTTCCCCCTTGCTGCGTACAGCCATTCCCTGAAGTCCACTTAAATCTCATTATAACAGAAAATATGTACATAAGTATAATCTTTCTAAAAGATATATAGAGAGGGATAGAAAAACTTAACAAAGAAAGTAACAAGCAAAAAGTAACACAAATTATGCATGTTATGTGCGATTTATTTATATGACTCATGAGATAGAGACACAAATCTCACCAACAAATTAATGCGAGCGCGAAGCGCGAGCTGAAATTTTTTAAGTATACTGACCTGAAAGCAGGAAAAAGGTGCCTTTTTAGGACTGTTTGTAGTAACTCATGAGGAGGATACATATCTCAATACACAGATAATGCGAGTGCCGAGGGCGAGCTGAAATTTCTTTATATTCTGGCAAAATTAAATGCTCGATATTCTAAGCATTTTTGGTACCAATGATTAAGATGGGTATCTAAAAAAAAAAAACAATAGATGCGAGCGCAAAGCGCGAGCTTAAAATTTTGATATTTCGATCTGAAAAAAAAATGAGTTTAATGTACGTTTTTTATATAGAACAAGATTATATCCAACAATAGATCATTGCAAATAGAAGCGGGAGTTCTTTTGAGGTTCAGAACTGAAAACGAGACATTCTATTCACCTATTTAATCATGAAAAGTATGGGGGTTTGCTACAGAAATGATGCGAGCGCGAAGCGCGAGCTGAAATTTTTTATATTCCAATCTGAAAAGCGGACAATTTGAGCACGATTTTAAATAAAGAACGAGTTGTGAAGCTCAATCTCACCTTTTCTTACTAAAGCATTGGAAAATAAGATCAAAATTAAAGGATTTGCTCTACACTTTTGTATGATTCTGGGATTTTTTAAAATAAAAAATTAAAGATTTCATGACATCTGTGGGCAACTGTCCCGCCCCAGTTATTCGTTATGACCATTCAACAATAAAATGTATAACCAGGTGCCGCTTATCATTCTTGACTGGCGCCGATCTAGATTTAGGTGGCGCCGGTTACGACAAATGCAGCGCCGATTTGTCTTGACCGGCGCCGATTTAAACAAGTAGTGCTGATTATTTTTTACCGACGTCACATAAGATTCAGGCAGCGGCAATATATGCGTCGATTTAGATCTAGGAGGCGCCGATTATTCTTGACTGGCGCCGATTTTTAACCAGGTGATGCTGATTATTCTTGTCTGGCGCCGATTTGGATTTAGGTGGCGCTGATTATTTAAGTTGATCGGCGCCGGTTAAGACTCAGGCAGCGTCGATTTACAACCAGATGGCGCTGGTTATTCTTGACCAGCCCCGATTTAGATATAGGTGGCGCTGATTATCCTTGATCGGCGCCGGTTAAGAACTCAGGCAGCGCCAATTTCTCTTTACCGGCGCCGATTTATAACCAGATGGCGCCGATTATTCTTGTCCGGCGCCGATTTAGATTTAGGTGGCGCTGATTATTTAAGTTGATCGGCGCCGGTTTAGACTCAGGCAGCGCCGATTTATAACCAGATGGCGCCGATTATTCTTGTCCGGCGCCGATTTAGATTTAGGTGGCGCTGATTATTCTTGATCGGCGCCGGTTAAGACTAAGGCAGCGCCGATTTATAACCAGATGGCGCCGATTATTCTTGTCCGGCGCCGATTTAGATTTAGGTGGCGCTGATTATTCTTGATTGGCGCCAGTGAGATGCAGGCAGCGCACTGCTACCGGCGAAGTTATTGGTAAAAAGGTAGTTAAAAGAAACGATAAGGAAGATGATATGATTGTGCTTTGCTGGTGGATAGTCTTTTCTTTACTTTTTCTAATGTTATACCAATGTATATTTTTTTAAGAAGCGCCTTTTCTTTTCTTTTCTTTCCTTTATTTTTATTTTTTCAAGCGGCGCGCCTTTTCTTTCTTTTACTTTTCTTTTATTATTTATTTGGAGCGGCGCCGCTCAAATATTAGGGGGGGCGCGCGCCCCCTGCGCCACCCCCCTGGATCCGCCGATGATTATCAGTATACCATAACAGAAACAGAAATTCAAAATTTCAAGCTTTGAATTAAAATCTTTAAAGTTTACATCTAAATCCAGTATTCGGCTAATCACTAACCATTGCCGACTTTGTGTTACTTGTAATCTAAATTTATGTAAGAGCAAATTCTACTCACAAATCGCACGAGAAGCTCCAATCGATGCAGCCACTAGGAAGCAACAGAAAATCACTTTTCTTGCTGTTGCAGCCATTTCCGATGTGATTTTCTTCCTCTAGAAAACAAAAGATAGAAAGTTTGTTTGCGGAAGTTTTATAGAATTTATAATGAATTTATATTTTACTGAGAAAAACAGGAGAAACTGAATTTAGGTGAATGATCATGTTATTTAAATAATTCATGTTCATATTTAACTCTTCCTTTGCCAATGCATTATCATGTTAAGTCATTATAACCTAAGTTAAAATTCTTAATTCGGGTATTATTTCCCATTCGGGTATAAGTACATGACGACGACATAAGTAAGTTGTCCACAAATCCCATCGAGGCAGCAGACAAGAAATTTGAAGAATATATTTCTCATATTCAAATGTGACCATTTGCTCCTAAACCAACAATAAGGCTACCAATATGAATTTTGAGTTTTTAATTGAGTTTAAATGAAGACATAATAAGCTTTCAAATGATTTATAACTTGTCAAAATTGATCTGATCAACAATAACCCATACGAAGTAGTTGATTGGATGCAGAAGGAATTCATTGAGAGCTCCAAAGAATAAAAAGAAAACGACCATGAAAATAAATGCCCATAGTGCAAACTTAGTGAAACTTCCAAGCAATCCGAAAAAAAAATGCAGCGTTTCGAATGGATATTTTTGCTTATTAATAGAGAACTTTCCATGAGACTGAGGAGTGAGGACTTGTTGTTGGTTTGTGGGAAGCTGGTGACAAATATTGTTTGGTCACCTTATCTTGAAATAACCAGATTATTGATATTTATGTTTTTGCGGGTAACCCTGCTAACGAATCTAGCGTTTATTCATGGGCAAATGATAAAAAAATGCATACTAATATTCTCAAATTTCCTTTTAAACCGATCTTGTAAGCAGAATATGTACCCGTCATGGTAGAAGTTTCCATATTAGGAAAAATAGTATGTGAATTCCCATTGCAATGATAATTTGCCTTATACAATTTGAATTGCATGCAAATTTATGAGGAGATGATAATAAGCTTATACTACATTCACAATAAGGGGGCAAGGCCGTGATTACATAATGTCCCTTTTCAACGAGAGAGATTACTTGATAAAAACTTTTACAGAAATCCCTCCAATCTGGGGCATTTTGGGCAAGTGGATAAAAAGCTAAACAATTTTGAAAGAGTCTGATCAATAAAGAGTATTCTTCTAATATCATCAAGATCATGCTTAAAAGAAAACCTGGATTGGCCCCTAAAGGCAAACTATCAATCTGGAAAAAAAATATATAACCACAAATAGACAATTCAAAATTTAAGTGGAATTCAGGATAAAGATTGGTTTACGAATAATATCAGATAAGACAATTCATATTCAGAGAAGCAGCGTCCGATTTGTCTCTACCATCGTTTTTCCCCTCTCTATTTTTTCTTTACCTGCTAAATCGATGTTTCGGGTAGATGAAAACAAATAGTCATGTATAGGACTCACCTTTGCTATAGCCGAAGCAGAAATTACAGAGAACAAACGACGTACTGATCAATAGAATCGACAATAATGACCTACGAAGACAGCTCTTTTGATTATTATAGCAGAAAGGCCCAGCTGAAAATAATCATATTTTCTATGGGCGTGGCAATAAAATCATTGCAGTAACCAATCATCTTGTATTGTCCGAACAGCAGCTGAGCACTCAAGATATTAAAAATTCTTACTGCAAGAAAGGCACTCATATAGTCATAGGCCAGAAAATAATGACCTACGAGCTCTTTTTATTATTATAGCACAAAGGCCCAGGTGAAAATATTCATATTTTATATGGGCGTGGCAATAAAAATATTGCAGTAACCAATCATCGTGTCTTGTCCGAACAACATCCGAATACTCATTTCTTACTGCAAGAAGGGCACTCATAGGCCATCACTAGATGCTGTCAGATACGCAAGTTTGCTTCAGATCTACTGTAATATAGAGATTGAAGGCACTGGCGTAAGAAGACGGGGTAGAGATTGGACCATGGACCCAAACAATTTTTACGACCAAGAGATATAAGAAAAATGGAAAGGGCTGAAATATTTCTGAATAATATGTCATAATTTATGACAAAATTATATTTTTTGCATTTAAATGGTTATATTTCGAGGTCGCTCGCAGCCCTTCAGAGTAAATTTGCCAAATACGTACGTCATTTTGCTCCCATATTTTTATTTATTTATTTATTTATTTTTATTTATTTATTTTTTGGGGGGAGGGGGTAATTAGGCCACAGGTTCGAGGGTCCATGTAGTGTACATCAAACCTCCAGATATTAATGATCAGCTTTACACCATTTATCTGTTGTAAATCATATAAATATACTAAAAGTCCATTTTTATTTTGAAGGCAAAATGCGATAAAAGGCCCATGGATTCTGCCTTCTTGTTCTTTTCCTTCTTTTTCTCCTTTTTCTTCTTCCTTTTCTTTTTCTTCGTCTTCTTCCTTTCGTATTATTATCCTTCTCCTCCTTCTTCTTTATTTTCTTTCGCTTCTTCTTCTCCTTCTTTTTTCTTTTGTCTTTTATTTGTTATTTTGTTTAATTCACAATGTTCTCATTTTCTTCTCATAATTATCATCCTCCTCGTTTTTGTTCTTTTGTGCTCTTGTTTTCCATCGCACCCCTATTGATATTTATCATGTCTATGTACTCAACTCAACAACAAAGCAAAACATGAAAAACCAGGAGGCTTATGTTCTATTCGTTGTCGTACACGGATTTCGTGCACACTGTTTTTTTTTTCTTTTTGTTATTCATCTTTTACTTCTTCTTCTTTCCATTCGCCTTTTTTGTCCATTCTTCCTTTTCATCGCACCCCTGATAGGCACATGAACTGTTATTTTCTTTTACTGCAAAGATTGAATTGAAATAACGTTGATATTGCTAAAGTTACCGTTGTTTTCACTATCATCATTTTCTTCCGTTTTCCCTCCCCTTTTCAAAAAGGGCAAGGCTTATTTAGGATTCGCAACTTTCCTCCTCCGGTCTGGCATAAACGCCACGATGTCTCAGTGATCAACCTGATACGCAAGTACTTCAATGTTTTGCAGGTATAGATAGAAGGACGAAAGGAAATTCGATAACATCATTTTCAATCAAAGCTCAATTTTCGATCGATGTCAAGTATAAATCGGCGCCAAACAAATCCTTCCTCGGCAGGATCTTTCAAAGCGACAAGAACCTAGCTCCCAGACAGTATATAGGCCGAATGTAAAGGAGAATGAAACCCTTGAAACTAGCTGAATCCATATCAAAGAGAAAAATCAAAGAAACATATTGTTGAAAGTTTGAGGAAGATTGAATGAATAATAAGAAAGTTATGAGCATTTGAATATTGAGATCACTAGTGCCATGTAGATCCTCCCATCGGCAATGCGACCAAGATCTGTGATATCACACACGTACAACTCCGTCATTACTTTAGTACTTATTTCACTTATATTCTCACTTTTATAGAGTCTATCACAAGGTTTGGTGTTTTCTTTATGAGATGACAAGTACAGAGGTTTCACAACATTATATCATTACTTGATGAATCGTTTGTCATATGATAAGAATGAGCAAAAAGAGATGTTTTGGGGTATATTTTCAGTGTCCGAATGGGAGAGTTGTACGTGTGTGACATCACAGATCTTGGTCGCATTGCCAATGGGAGGATCTCCATAGCATTAGTGATCTCGACATTCAAATGCTCATAACTCTTTTATTGCTAGTCCTATTTTACTCAAAGTTTTGTTGATCTTATTCTTTGATTTTTCTGCTTTCACAAAAGCTAACTTGCTCCAAGAGTTTCATTCTCCTTGTAACTAACTCCGCGAATGATCCGATGCAGCAGTTTACTACCCTCTTATTTTTCTCTATACAGCGCGTCCCATAAAAAAATCGAAACCAAGAATTAACAATTTATCACAACTTAAACACAAATACAATAGACAAAGGACCTTTCATTTTAACACTTCGAGTAAAACAGTTTGAAGAAATTATATCAAAAAATCACTCGTCGGGCAGGATTCTAATTTCAAAAAGAAAATCGCAATTCTAAATGATCAATTATCTTTAACTTGATACATCAATTATGCACACAAAAATTGAAAACAAATAACAAAAGTTCTGTATCTTTCAAATAAATCTTGCTTTTCCATAATTTCCGAAAAAAAACAAACTTTTTTTCCGCCAGTGCATGGCGTAGTTAGCCAAAATTTTAATTCTATAGATTTACGAGCGAGCAAACATTGTGACCTTTTTAATACAAAAAAAAACTTATTTTTGTGATAGATTTTGACTTATTCAGAAAACCATGTACCTTTCACTGTCCCCCCCCCCCTTTATTTCTTAATCGTGAAACATTTGGGGGAACAAAGCCCCCCCCCCCCCCCCCCTCCCACATATGCAAGTCCGTACGCGACGCACAGTGGGCCGGGGCGAAACAAAAGTGCGCCAAAAGTCATTTTGGGCAATTTCAGATTTTTAATTTTTGTCATGCCCAGTTGAAAGACAACACTTTGAAGAATACTTCAGCAAAATATTTCATTCGGGAATTTACATAAAGATTGTTAATTTCCTACCTCAAATCGTAAGATGTGACATTTTTCAAAATGCCGCGTATATGACAACTTAGTTGGAAAACAAGCCATTTCACAGGAGGTTTTTCATGTAGGAATCTGAAATTGCACCCACATAAAGGGTTCAAAGTAGATAAAATACACATTGCAGGAGGTTTACAGGATAATTATTCCTCGAAATAGACGGATAATCCATGTTTTTTTGCATTTACATTATAAAGGGTTCAGATTTTCGTGAATTTCCGTCTAAATTCTATCATTATCATTTTGCCAGATGTCTAAGCTTTAAGTCGATACCAAATTTAGCTGCCTGTTTTTGCCCGTTTTCATGTTAAAGCCGATTTTACTTGACACAACACTCCCAAAACCTGTTAAAAAACGGTCATTTTTACACCGCGCAGTCATCGCAGCGCACCGTATGCATGCTGGTGTGGGGTGTACATTGCCGTTCTTTGCACGGCGAGGACGATTCCCCTTCCATTGCATGAAAATTACATGAATTCCGGGCATAATGCAAACAAAATAAAGGTTGATAATGCATATAAGAGCTACCCTCCCCTCTTCCAGAGATTAAAGTTACACTCTAAATTACAGGGATTTAAAATTAGTCCACATGGACTGTAGTTAGGGACCAATCGAATTCCGGATTTAATTGAATCCTTCAGATTCCTTTTTTAAATCTCGAAAGATTTAAATTTAATTTAAATTTAAATCATTTGAGATTTAAATTTAAGTCTTTAGGATTAAAACAAAATCCAGAAATCGATTGGTCCCTAACTACAATCCATCTAGACTTATTTTAAATCCGTGTAATTTAGAGTGTACTTTTAGAATAATTTCAGCCAAAACCCCTCCTCAGAGTAAAACATTCTTGGTGTTATATACTCTGCGTTTTACCCAAGTCTACACCGCCTGATAAAGCACGGTTAATATTTTTCAGATTTTTAAGTATTTTTTTTTATCTAATGATCATTTTGATGCCATAAAATTATTTTCAGGATCTCATACATACTTTTTAGGCATGTGAGAAGCATAAACCAACATTCACTCTTGACTGGTCAATCTTAAAGTAACACATAACACAAAGTTTGTATACTGCACATTGTTTAGCGTAATTTGTCTTTTCACAGATACATGTAGGTTTTAAGTAACCAATCAAAATTTGGTATCAAAGTGACGTCATATATCGGTTTTAAATCATGTTCAGTCGATTCTACGCCCAAAATTACCCTTAATCAACATGTTAAAGTAAGAATATAACACGGAATATAATTTTGGCGCACTTTCAACTCATTCTGGCCCACTGTGCGACGGTGTTGGAGGGAATCAGGGAAATTCCTGGATTCCTTCCCAAATAACCATCGCAGGTAAATATATATATATTATTTGTAATTATTTATCGATTTTTTTCAGTAGATTTAATTTGTCTTTTAATTTACTTGATTTATTTGGGTTCAATATACATTTACAAAAATTCACGTATTGCTATAGCTTGCTTCGATTGAGTAAATCTAACTCAATTAGGCAAAGATGATTATTACTTATAAAATTATGTTGAATGTACTTATATTTTTTTCAATTAACGCCTTATTTAAATAATACATAACCATTCATTAAGAACAATTAAATGGGTTTTTTTAATAAGTGTCATATCTATTTGTGTTTGAATTTTTTATGGATAAGGGTGCATCTGCAAACTATTTTATTCTTTTGTTGAATCGAAGAAAGAGCATCATTAATAGTCACTTATCAGAAAATTTCAGATTTCTTTTAGGATTTCGGAAAATGTTAATAATATTGTACTGTTTTATCTTTGAGAATGAAACGATCGCGTAATAAATTTCAATGTCAGATAAGTGACAATGCATACAGTCTAATATTTGGATACAAGATGTCTAAGATGAAAATGATTTCTCTGAGACGATGGGGGAGCGGACTTTCGAATCACGAAAGTCCTTTTTCCCCATGGCTCCATTTGATTTTGTTTTCAGTGTTTGTTTTATTCAATTGAATTGAATTGTAACTTAATATACTTGAGTGAAATGGATACAAAGAGAATAAGTAAATTTTACTCCTAACTGCCAAACGCATAAATACTTGAAAAAATTAAGGCGATTTTTTGCCACAACTTTATTGAGTAATTTCAAATAGTTTTTACATTGTGGATGATTGTTAACTAAGCGAATGTCGAGTCTCGTAACTCCGGCAGCGAACCTACATAAAAGTCTTCATTTTATATATTTAAAAAAAATCAATTATTTTTCGGGATTTTTATTGGATGCACTGTATATAGACCTACTTTTTTCGAACCACTCTTGATTCAGACCCGCTGTTTTTAGTAGACTTATTTGGTACCGGGTTCGCAGGGTCAGGGTAAACTATCTAAACTCAATATCAACATGTCGGATCCATGATGTTAATGAAATTGGAAAAGTACAAGTAGCTCTCTCGAAAACAGAAAAGCAAACCGATCTGCTGGTATATATCATTTTGGTCCTACAAGGTTTTTCAAAATATCCGGGATATATCAGCCGTTGCGCTTTACAGCAAACATGCAATCATATAGTAAAGATAATAATAAAAAAAAATGGCTGGATATATCTAAGAAAATCGACACCAACCATACGATTGCTATCGGTCAAAGAAACCAATACAATAATTCAAAAGAATTACAAAACATATACAGGCCATCATGCATCTATGGCTAAAGTAAAACTAACACAAACCATATGACTCTTTCCATGCTATTGGCCAATGACATAAACCATGATTGTATACTCTCATTGGTCCAAAACAGTGGCGTCATGAGCCAAAAATCTTGATGGAGCTAGATATGGTGTATCGCGTAAAATTTATATAAGAAGTTGCGAGCGAGCAAAAATGTCGAAATTTTTATTACAAAAAATCAAATTCTGTGATAGATTTTGACATAATATTTAGAAAGTAATATCACATTTTACATTTCACCATTTTCATTTTCATTTTCGCTTTTTTTTTCTTGGTAGTAAAAATGAGGGGGGGGGGGTACCTGTGCGCCAGTGATGCAAAACATTTAGATTAGATTAGACCCCTGAACCCTGTACTGCCGACCAGTGATATAATACCAGTTATTGGATTTAGACAATGTTTTTAACAATACTAAAGATAGGTCCTATAGGATAGGCCTAACAATCTGACAATAGCATGCATGATAACCATGTTATAAAGTCTACTCTCATAATTACACTTTAGGAAATCCAACACCGGGTGGGTGTTTCATAAAGCTGTTCGTAAGTTAAGAGCGACTTTAAGAACGACTGGTAAACCTTTCTTACGCACTAAACCATTGCCAATGAACATTGTGGTGTCTCCCATTTACCACAAGAAAAGATCACCAGTCGTTCTTAAAGTCACTCTTAACTTACGAACAGCTTTATGAAACACCCACCGGGACTCTTTGTTTCTCACGGTTGTAACATATATACTGTACTCTTTTAGTTTCTATTGGTTTATATATTGGTTTCTGTATTAATTATGAATATTCACGAATGACATCTAAACTATGGAAACTAGCAGAAATCGATAAGAAAATAGTCAAATTATAGGTAATTCATCTGAATTTCAGCTTCGAAATGTGTTAAAGGGATGGTCCAGGCTATCATCATGACATTATGCATATAATTGTTTTCACAAAATATTGATAAACTTTCAAATTCAATAACTTCGTTATTTGTTATCCGATTTTGATGAAATTTTCAGCATTCTGCTGTGTGAATTTTACTCTATTTTTAGATATAAATATTTTCTGCCCGGACCATCCCTTTAAACGATGTACAAATTAAACTTTGTCACGAAACTGAAAAGTAAATTATAATTTTTTAAATGCACTAAAACTTTTCCCCGATGTAGGTCACACACAGAGCAAAATTTATACTTCACTGCAGTTATGACAAAAGTTATTATTTAAGCATAAAATTGCTTGTAAGCTATATTTTTATTATAGATATATATAATTCAAAAAGAAATAAAAACTCCGTAATGGAAAGTATTTCACGAATTTTCGCCCATAAGGCTTTGTCAAGTGATTTATTGATTTCAATAAATTTCAAAAGAGTATATACAGTATATCTTTTTTTGCAACGTATACAAATATTTATGTTTATATATGGTATACAATTCATGTATGTACAATTGATGGAAGTGAAATAAATAAATTTGAATTTGAATTGAATTTGAATTGATTAAGATCAACTTTGAAAATGCGTCCAGATCAACAATGACAATGACAATGATTTTATTTACCCATGTCACCCTAATTCGGGTATTGGGGACACTATCATATAGAACATAACATATTCAAAATCATTTCAATTATATTTACAAAGTATTTACAAATATATACAACCACATATTTACAGAGTAATGGAATAAATACTACATGAAATTACTTTAGAGACGTAACGATTGGTGAGAGAAGGGGGAGAGACAAAAAGAAAAAGAAGAAAAGAAAGAAGGAAAAACAAAAGGGGAAGAGAAAAAAGAAAAGAACAAAAAGATAGATGATGGTTATAACAATAACAAGAATGTTAAAAGAAACAATACTAACGACAATGATAATAAATGATAACATTAACGGTAGATAGATAAATAGACGAATGAATGTGTGTTATCATGGTAATATAGGATTGAAAAAGTTGGAACTGCAATGCAAAGGCACCGATATGTGAATAAAGAGTGAATATATAATTCTAATATATATTGGACTTTGGCATAAAAATTGATAAAAAATTATTTCAAAAAATTAGAGAGAATTAAGACTTATTTTCCCTTTACCTAATTATTGTTTATTTACATATATACATGAACGTGTTGTGTTTTCAAAAGAAAATATTTACATAGATATTTTATTCATTTATTTATTAAACTTATCCATTATAATGCTGAAAAATTTTGATAAATTTATTAATGTTGACATTTTGGAAGAATTGAAAAGCTTAAACATTTTTAATGCATTTGGATGGCTTTTATAGGAACCATCAACATATTTCTTTCTTGCTTTAAGAAATGCAGTAAAGCGCACTCTCTCAAGAAGCGCCCTTGATGTAGGCGCACCCGATAGAGGGGCGTTCTTACGTAACAAGGAAAGAGAGGAGGGAAGGAGGCGGGATCAGAGAATAAACGAAAGAAATGAAAAGAAAAGAAAAACGGGAGAGCAGAAACAAGAGAGAAAGAGAAGCATTTGGAGAAAAGCAAACATAAGAGGAACAGAGAGTAGAATGAATAGAAAAGGGATAAAATAGAGAGGGAGAGAGGGAGATAGAGAAGAGAGAGAGGTGGAGACACAGAGAAGGGGTGAAATAGAAATAGAAAAACAAAAAGAATAAAAGAAAAGAGAGACAAAATTAATATAGGGTTGGAGTGGGAGAAAGAAAATAGAAGAAAAGGCAAGAATACACCAGCTAAGGCAGAGAAAGAGGGAGAAAAGAGGGAGAGGGAACGAATGAGAAAAAGGGGAGGGGAGAGAGCGAGAGAAAGATTATTAGAAAGAAAACATGACAACAACACACCAGAAAACAAAGAAGCAAAGAATTGACAAGAAACTAAGAGTTCATAGGGAAGGAGCGAAAGGCTGCGTTGACTCCGTATATATATATATATATGTACGGAATATAAATTTGGAATTCAAAATAAACTGTTGGAACTAAGTACAATGCATTACCACTTTGCCTCATTAATATATATATATATATATATATATATATATATATATATATATATATACACTTCGGGAATTCTATCCTTGTATAGAGTGCTCGATGTCATTATATATATATACAGTATATATAATTATATCCTATGGACCCCTACGGGAAAACAACAAATGTTGATAGGTACGTGTTCCATCCCACGAGTGGAAGTTTTGACGGAGAACTATTTCCTTCTTTATTCTTTCTTATACTTTTATTTTTCATGTTTTTATCTGCCCTCCCTTATTTTCATTCTGCTCATTTAGGGAGGGGGAGGGGGCTACGCCAGTGCCCCCACTCCTTCCCATATAAGGCCCACTTCGTTCTTCAAAATTTCCGGGATGTAACTGCATGGGCCTTCCATGTGCAGTCTTCGCGCTTTACATACCGGCTCAAAATTGCATGGAAGTAGGCCCATTTTTTTAAAGCTTGATACGAATATAAAATCTGAAGTAACAAAACAAAAATAGCTTCTATAGATCAGCCCCAATATAAGTGCACACATACCAAGAATGCTTTACATACTGCTTTTTAAAGGGATGGTCCGGGCTGAATATATTCATATCTTAATGAATAGAGTAACATTTACAGAACAAAATACTGAAAATTTCATCAAAATCGGATAACAAATAACGAAGTTATTGAATTTTAAAGTTCATCAATATTTTGTGAAAACAGTTATACGCACATCGTCATGAATATTCATAAGGTGGGCTGATGATGCCACATCCCCACTTTCCTTTTTCTTATTACATGAAATCATAAATGTTTAATTTTGTTCATACATGTGTAAATGATGTGTCTCCATTATGATAAAATAAGTTGCGACATGATGAATAGCTAATGCACTTTATCAGTTGTCAATCCAATTGTTTAGTTCTTGGTTGAAAATGTTTGAATAAACCTAATTTCATATGATAAAATACAAAAACCAGTGGGGATGTTTTTGGTTGGTTGGTTTTAGAGATGATGGCGCTATTCCATCGATATCGATCATTTACGCCAGGCTATGCGAGAGGAGTTTTCTCCCTCCCCTGTTACAGCTTCGTCGTCCTTATGGTTCTGCTACTTAGGCGTTTACCGCAATGTATGCATTGAAATTAACCAACCAAGTTCCCTGTCTACCTTTTTGTTAACGCTCACAATCCATGTCAAACATTTCAATACATACATTGGTCTAACATCTCGTCATATGATGACACTTGGCAAATGAACATCATCAGATCACCGCAGTCGATTATAGGCTGCAAGGTATTCTAACGGTACATGGTGAGTAAAGAAAGTACAGGTTTTGATTTCCGGATATACATGTATTCAAAGATAGCTTAAATTTTATTCATCTTTAATGGTGACACATCGGCTACACGATGATCATGTTAATTATGCTTTAATGGTTTTAAAATCACAATATTATTATCATGGTTATTGTGAAATCGATTACAGTGACAAAAGAGACGACCCTATATATAATTGTGAATTTCCCCTGGCCAATAGCAATGGTCAGGCTATAGGATAAAATCACGAGTTATATTCTGTTATTTATTCAGCAAATGAGTGGTAGTAAATTATCTCTAATTTCAGAATTTTATTCATGAATGCATATTGTTAACTGTCCTTATACATGTGCAAAATGTAATGCTTTCACCATCCATGTCCCATTTAGGGAAAAATTTGCCATACAATATACAATATTACATTAATTGGACATATACATTATTTTATTAATTTAATCGGCATTCATAGTATTGTACTATTACTATACGTGATGAAACTTAACCAGGTATTTTATTCTTACACTAGAAATAGAAAGGGCCGATAGTGCAAAGAGAAGATTTTATTGTGGTACAAAAACACAATTCTCTAATGAGTTTCCCTGTATTTTTTGTAATAGGTATGGACTTCAGTGACTGAGGAAACACTACCATGCCCATGCAGCACATCATCATTGGGCTGTGCCAGTTACTGGTGTTATTGGTCAAGAGAACAGAAGGAACTCGATACGTGAGAAAGGCTGGCGAGACTGTTCAAATCATTTTTCCCCAGCACGGACGTGGGTGTTCATTCCAGCTGCACTTCAATAAAGTCCTCTTCAACGTTGGTGGAACGCCTTTGAAAACGGAGGGATACAACTTAAGCAAACACCGGCGAACCACCGTTGAGAAGAATTCCTTCAACGCGACTTCGGCTGTTTCGCTGAGCATCCGTAACCTGACGGCTGACGATTCTGGCCATTATTCTTGCAGCTTCGTATGCAGGAAGAACGCATCATCTCAACATCATAACCTTCGGGTCTACCGTCCTCCTGGGAAGGCATACTGTTCCTGGTCTGAAGAAGATCCGATAACCACATCATCCGGCAAAACCTTGTCACCTCTGGATTGCACAGCGCTGGCAGGTCGTCCTCTAGGAAACTTTAACTGCATTAATAAGGGTATTCAAGAAACAATTCTTTACCTTCCGTTCCCAGTACATCTGGTCTCCAGTAACATCACTGCCCGACTGTGGATTGATAGAAAGCTATCTATCAGATGCTGCTCGCGGAGCTCAACCTTTCAAAAGAGTTTCATAAACTGCACTGACTTTCGGCCATCATTTGTTAGACCAACTTTTGACTACTGTGTCACAAAGCGCCTCTCTACCGCTGGTTTTTTCCAGGAAAGTGCATTGTCAATCGGTAATCATTTTGAGGCGCAAAGATTGGTCATGTTTTCAGTTGTTTTTAAAGCTTTATGGTTCCACTTATAACGTGTCATTGAACTTCAGACAGATCAATTGTAAATCATTAAGAACACAGTTGGAGACCAAACATAGGGGCAGAAACTATTCGGCAGCCGTAAACCCATAGAAAATTTTAGTTAGTTTTATCTATCTGCCTCGGATTGAATTTAATGCATTGCTTTGCCTTCTGAAAATGGAAAAAATTATAGCTTTAACTGTCATCATTTGCATGATTCCAGATAGTGCATCAACAGTGCAAGTAAATGAAGGGGAAGATGCGCTGTTCGAGTTTCAGAGTAACGATCCTGATATCAACATTTCATTACGCTTTGAGGGACATGCTGCATTTTACCAATTTGGTTCATCTGAAGGAATGAACCAAGACCAGAAAAATAGATATACCATTAAGGTTGAGGGTACCGCCCCGAAGATTTTTAAACTTCATATCAGAAATACAAATAGACTGGATGCCAATACGATCGTATGTCAGTTTTATAAAGATGCAGTGATAGAGCGCACGGAGAGAACGACGCTTTCTGTGAATTACCCAGCAGGTATCGTTACTTGTATCCATACTCCTAATGATGGAGGTCTGGGTTTTTATGACCCCTGGACCATTTTAAAGTGCATTGCGGAAAGAGGCACAATCTCATCGTACATCGTCTGCTATCAAAATGGCATGATATCCCCACCATTTGACAAGGAGCCCCCTTTGAATTCGAGTGATTCACATTTTTCCCAAACTATCTGGATAAAGAAGACAGCACCGGCGTCATGCTGCTCCTCGACATATGAACATCCCTTTGATATGAGCAGATGTAATCATTATTTGTGGGAACCTGAAGAGCCGGAAGTGCCTCATCATACTCCCATGTTTATCACGTCCACTTATACTGCCGGATCAACGATTACTCCAGATGTAAATGTAGACCCGGACCCATTGCAATATCCCGAGGGTGGCGATGGTAATAAGTCCAGACAAACAGCTCTGAATGTCCTGACAGGTACAATAACTTTTATGACAATAGTTCTCACCGTGTTTGCATTCGGTCTTTTTCAAATTTTGTGGAAACTTACCATGATTGCAAAGGATATTACTGACAATATGAATACACTGCAAATTATTGTTTGCGAGAATCGTAGTCTCACTTCCAATACTTATCGAGATGACGCCACTGGGTAGTCTGGGTTAAGGTTCACAAAATAGCCAATGGGTGGGGGAAGCGAATACCCTATATACCAGATAAGACTTGACAGGTTTGAATTTTGAATTATCTTATGCTTGATTATGATTCTAACTAAAATGCTTTTATTTAATTCAATTTTGTAAATTATACTTTATTGAAAAAAGGGAAATACACCGTGACAAAAAATAAGGCGTGCGTTTGGTTGTTAAAGCTTTTGTTTATACGAATAGTGAAATAATTTATTCACTTACAGGGCCCTGAGAACGGTTTTTTCACTGGGGTTGCTGATATAAATTAGAAAAAAAGTTTTGATACATAATGAAGGTCTTTTTCGTCCAGAGATATTTGACAGGCAAAAAGAAAAAGAAAAAGAAAAGTTTGACTACAAAATACCGATCATTTTGGTTACATTTCTTCATTTTTTAACATCGACCAGAATTCCAGGTGTGCTGCCTCTGGAGAATAATCGCAGCACCCCCAAGGAATGTTCACTAACTGACAATTTCGAACTGATAGTTAGAAAACAAATGTGTGGAGATGACCCTAACCTCTTCGTCTGGCAAAATATGAATTCGTTCAAAGTATTATTTTTGCTGGTTTTCAAGTCCCGAAATCGTCTTTGTTGTGCTTTTTGTGGGGTTTTTATGTGTGTATATAATAACACAAAAGTAAGTCCCCCATTAAACAAACATCCACATTTTCCAAACCACTGCGAGTTTTTAATATATTTGTACATGAGCGTGTAGGTAATTTTATAAGCTACCCTCTGAGTGAATGTTACAGATGTATTTTATATCATGCTTCAGTGAGCACCGCCAGAAGGCAAAAATGTCACTTTTTAAAAGTCACAAGCCAAATATCATGACTTTGATTCCGTATTATTGGAACTTGTAAAAGGTTCTCTGAAAGACGATACAACTTTTTTTGCGAAACTTCACGGTTGAATAAACAAAAGTCAAAATTTGCTATAATTGAATTTTGTACACACTTCTATCGATAAAACTGATCGAATATGATGACAGTTATTTTTAGGAAGAGTATCGTCAACAATATTCATCAGTCCATGGTTCAATGAACATTCAATGGAATCAAAAATACGATTTTCAAATATCATAGGCAAGTATTGTTTCATTTTGGGAACTGAAATTTTCCTATCAATTTTTTTCATTATGTTCAAGACCAATTAACATGCTTAATGATTCAATGGCGTTTACTTAAACATTCATGCTTGAATGAACATGTGGAATGTGAATAGATCTTTTTTAAGTTATTAGAAAAAAATGTAATGGCTAATTATGGATATCTGACACAAACCTTCTTGCATATTTCATTTGATTTGATTTTTATGAATATCCTTCTAATGCTTCAGTCAGCTCATAATATTCGAAAATTATGCAAATGAGAAGAAAGTTCAAGGCCTTGGCCCCACTCTATTCCCTATCGAATGATTATTTTAGTGTGCGTGCCTTTTGCATAGTGTCACTCTGAATCTATTTTGGAAGTTTCATGAAAAAACTATTGGCAGAAGTAACAAAACCGTCCACGAAACAAGCCCTAATTTCACGTTTTAAAATTTTGATTTCCTCTCTCATGGATATTATGTACCCTATGGGTGCATATGTTTGATAATAAGTAACCCCTTATTCAATATGGTGGACCTTTTTTTTTCAAAACTGCCTTTAGCACTGTCATTTGGCATTAATGTTTATCAACCTTTGTTTATTTTGGATAATAATAATATAATATTATATATATATATATTGTAACGAAATGAAAGGTTTATTTAATGTTCAGCATAGTTTCGTAACAGTGAAGAGCGTAGACTAATTTTTAATCTATGTATATATTTGCATAGGTAAATTCAGTAATCGTTAGTAATCGATTATATAGTTATGTTCTTTGAAATGTATTTAAGCATTATTTGCCGAGAAATAACGATGTTTACAACTGTACGATTATGTAAGATATTTATCGTCAATTTTTTTTCTGTTCGGGTATAAATAGTAGTGACAATCACCATTGCTGTTGTTGAAAAGATTTATTTCATGACCCTATCTGTTTTTAAAAGAAAATTAAATTTTACGGCTGACAATCTCCCTCCTTAAAGACCCTGACCGGTGTAAAAACAGTCATATATCAAAATAAAGGTAATGATTCATACAATACAAATATACCAAAAATATTACATATATCTCCTTCCATTTCTGACAAATATTAAATAAAAATCAAAGAAACTGCTCCTCCAAAGTACGCTTCGATTGAGCACCCCCACGTCGCCTGGAAATGATGACGTCACGTTGTGTCAGGAGGGTTGTGATTCCATAGGTTTGTGTACAAAAGCATTGGGTATTTTCTTCCATTTCCATGTTATGAATCCATTTTTTTTTCGTTTTCAGATGAAAATGGCACTCAAAATTATTCACTGTTCAAATTGTTGTAAACCTACAACTATTCACTACCTTTTTGTGATTTCTTTGTTTGGCTCTTATTGGGCCTAAATTGCTATGTCAGGAAAAGTTGTTATACATAATCTAAATGCAGATATAATTGAAATCTGCGCCAAATAAGCAGGAAATAAAATATGGCAAAAACTAGTTCAAAACTGTAGATTTCATAAATTCAAGATTGTGGGTAAAAATATATGTGATATCCCTCTGTGATAGAAGTGAAGAGAATGAAATGCGTTATCTGGAAAGCAAAAAATCACCCAGTTTTTCTGTGTACAAACCTATGGAATCACGACGCTTCTTACACAACGTGACGTCACGGTCTCGAGGCAGGTGAAAAGCACAATAAAGCCTATTTTCTAAGCGGGGTTCGAAGCCCGATAATTGGAATATTCACAAGCAAAATACTCAGCTGGGAAGCGGTGGAAATGCATAAAGCATACCTTGCTGTATTTAGTAGCTTATAAGCTTTCGATTGGTATATAATTTATCAATTTCATTTTCGGGTCCGGTCTGGATCTTTAATCGTTGAGCATAATCAAGCTCCATGCCCGATTATGAGCCATGCAATGTGCTTGGCAGTGAGAGGTTTCTGAACGAAAACCTGTTCAATTTTTATTGGAACCTGCTGCGACAGGTTGAGCAAGATTTCTTCAGTAAAGTTATACGAACTGAATGCTTTGCTTCCTGCTTGTCGTTATTTTGTTGTATGGAGCTGCAAGTATATATACATGGTCGGAAAAGCAGAAGTACTGACTATAGAGAAGGAGTGAGAATGCGGAATTTACCGAGATACTGAAAATACTGAGATTACTGAGAATAGTGAGATGAGTAAGGATTCTAAAAGTACTGAAATTACGGAGATAGTGAATACCGGAATGACTGAGATAATGGAGATACAGATTGACGGAGATGTTGAAATCCATTATATATAATTTAAATTACTGAGAAGGAGCAAAGAGTCAGCAGTGAAAAAGACGGACCTTACACCAACTGGTTGTATATTGCATCCGAAATGAACCAGCTCGACAGGAAGGAAAGTCGGTTCGGCTACATATATATATATATATATATATATATGGCCGAACTAAATGGCCGAAAGCTTGTACAAATAAAAGTTGAAGAAATCCAGGCTACGTCTCTAGCTTCAATGCTTTTTGAGCTTCTTCGCGAATATATTACTCACTGAAGCGCCCACGCAATGTTTAGGTCCTTGCTCATCACAATTATATATATATATATATATATATATATATATACAGTGCGTCCCACAAAAAACGAAACCTAGATTTAGCGATGATTTATCATAACTTAATCATAATACAATAGACAAATGACCTACCAACGTAAAGCTTAGAATCTCCGCTTTCATCTGACACTGATAGATTATTTCTCATTCACGCATGAGTGAGCAAAAAACAATTTGAAGAGGGGATACCAAAAAGTCATTTGGCGGGCTGTATATGGGTTTCAAAAAGAAAACCACATTTTCAAAAATTCAATATCTGCTCTTTGATTTGATACCTCAATTACAGAAAATGGTCAAGAAAAAAGAAAGTTCTGGTTATTTGAAAAAAAGGCTTGAATTTCAATAATTTCATAAAATGAAGAGGTTCTACAGGCTAGCGTTCAAACTCACTTGACACTCCGTTTTGTTGACGATCAGCCATGCATTAAGTCTTTTGTCATGTTTGTTAACCTGCGATAGCTTCTGTGGGAAAACGGTGAAAACACGTTTATTTAATGAAATTATGGAAATACAAGCATTGTTTCGATGGAACATAACTTTTTACTTCTTGACCATTTTTTTGTGAGTAAGGTATCAAATAAAAGAGCAGATATTGAACTGTTTAGGCATGTAATTTTCTTTTTGAAATTCAGATACCCCCCGCCAAATGAGTTTTTGGTATCCTTTCTTCAAATTGTTTTTGCTCATTCATGCGTCAATAGGGAATAATCTAAGTATTATCAGATGAAAGAAGAGATTCTAAGCTTTACATTGGTAGGTCATTTGTCTATTGTAATTGTGATTAAGTTATGATAAATCATCGCTTAATCTCGGTTCGTTTTTTCTGGAAGGCACTGTATATATATATATATATATATATATATATATATATATATATATATATATATATATATATATATATAAACTCCTCAAAAAAAGTTTGGACATCTGACTTTGATCGATAATCCCTCCTCAGTTTTAGTGAATATTAATGTGTAATTAATATTAATGAATAAATCATTTAATTCTCTTTAAAATGATACCCTACATTATATTGATTATGGTTCACATGGAGGTGCAGTGCCTTGAAATGTGGGGCAAGGTCAAAATTCAAAAGTTGCAAATTTACACAATATTGAAAGTCACTGTTCTTTTTTCCGTGGTGATGAGTGAGTTTCTCAGCGATTTCTTTTGACTTTGATCGATAATTTATCATCGGTTTTAGTAAATATCAATTTGTAATTAATTTTAATGAATAGATTATTTAATTGTCTTTGAAATTATACCCTACATGATGTGATTATTATTCACATGGAGGTGCAGTGCCTTGAAATGTGGGGCAAGGTCAAAATTCAAAAGTTGCAAAATGACACAATATTGAAAATCACTGTTCTCTTTTCAGTGGTGATGAGTTGGTTACTTAGCGGTTTCTTTTAATTATTTATTTTCATGCACCTTCATCAACATCAACATTAACATGGAATCAAACACACCTCTGCACAAACAAACACATAACAAACAAACATGCATGGGTATTTCAAACCACGACTCAAACCATGTTATCTCACAGAACCATCACTACAGAAGCAGGGGCTTGAATGAATGGATTTTTATCTATATTGACACAAAGGAATCATGTTCTGTATTGACCCTTCATGACTATTTCTGCTCGTTTTGCAGCTTTTCAATTCAGACCTCATCCAACATTTTTGAATCCTTCTCTTTTCGTGATGGCATGATCATAACAAGCATGGTATCATTTTAAAGAGAATTAAATGATCTTTTGAATGATATCAAATATGCATTGTGTAAAATTGGGAGTTGTGAGAAATTAATGGCCACAGGGGCGTAACAGGGGTTGGTGGCCAGGGGGGAGGGGGGGGGCAAGAGCCAAACATTTCCCGGTCATATCATGGAACAGGCAATGGCGTCATGAGGCAAAAATTTTGAGAGGGTGATATGGTGTATCGGGCAAAAAAAATTGCGAGCGAGCGAAGCAAGCGAGTAAATATTCTGACATTTTTATTACAAAAATCCAATTTTGTGATAGATTTTGACATAATGTTAAAAAAGATATCATATTTCACCCTTCTATCTTTTTTTTGGACGCCACGGTAAATAGGATTTTTTTATTGTGCGCATCAGGGCGAAGCTCTATTATGCTCGAGGGGGCCCAGTATGGCGCGTGTAGCAAGAAGTAGCTTAAAATAAGTACCGAGCGAGCGAAGCGAGCGAGATAAAAAAAAAATCACCTTTTCAGGGGGAGAGGGGGGGGATAAAGGGGAGATAGTGGGAGAAAATAATATCAAATAATTTCCAAATTTTCGTCGGCCAAGTAGTCTAGAATGACTTATGATGGCACTTTTCTTGTGGACCCGTGCCAAATTCCTTTCCGGTGTCGCTTCTGGTTTAATGAATACACTTATTTTTTTTTAATCAACTATTTTGTGGTATGCAATTATAATCTTTGAAAATTATTCTTCGACGTTGTGAGCCCAAAAAAAAAAAAAAATTAAGGAACAGGACATGGCGTACGGGGCGAAAATCTTTCAAAACCGAGAGCGAGCGAAGCAATGCCCTTTTAATACAAGCATCAATTTGTGATAGATTTTTGGCATACTATTCAGAAAATGATATCATATCTCATATTTTGTCTTTCATTCTTGCCTTTTTCCTTTTTTCTCATGAAACATTTTCGGGACCGTAGCCCCCTCCCATCTGTACCCCAGAAAATCGTATCATTTTCTTTTCCTTTTCTTTCGTTTTCTCCTTTCTTGTTTTCTTGATCATATTCATCATGAAAATTTTGGGGAACCATAGCCCCTCCTATCTGTACGCCAGTGATGATTCTACCAATACATACATAGGTGGATCCAGGGGGGGGCGAGGGGACGCCCCCCCCCCTATTGGTGGAGCAAAAAAAAACTCGGGGGTGAAGAGAAAAAGGAGGGAAAAGAGAGGACAAAAAACAAGAGGAGGAAGACGAGTGAATAAAATAAGGGGAGGACTTGGAAAATAAAAACAATCTTTCATGTCACTATGTAAAATTATGAAACTATCAGAAGTTGCAATGTAGCCATTGATAACACAAACTTGCGGAAACTTGAGAAAATCTTATGCCCGAATGAGAAGTATAGATGAAGATTCTTTGCTCCATCACTCCTTTGAAGAAAACAAAAAGATAATGCTGGCCAGGAAATCGGAAACACCTTTTTTAAAGGGATTTAACATATATTTTGATGTAGAAGTAGGTGATAGAGTCGACAGTGATAGAGTAGTGGAAGAAGAAATAAAAACAAAATTGGGAATATTTTCCATCGCCATTGGATTTAAGTAATGATCGAGCAAATGATGTTGAACAAAATAAATTTAGAACTTATACAAACTGAGAAATATCTATTAACTGTTAAAAATAAAAAAATACGAAAAAAAACCATCTGTCGACTTAGGATAAGTTCCCATAATTGACCCATTGAAACTGGAAGACATAGACGGCCAGATAAGAATCCCTCACATTTAAGAACGTGCAATAATTGTAATTGGGGAATGATTGGGGATGAGTATCACACGATAATGTAATGTACACACAACTGGAAGGGAGGTATTTTTTCTGACAAAATAGCTGAAAAATATCAACAGTTTAAAGACCTAAGCGATGAAGACAAATTTCTTTTTATATATAATGAAACTTGATGATGAAAACGTAATTGATAATTTCTGTAAGTTCATCAAAGCCATTGTAAATAAGAGAGGTGAGTATTAACAACTCCATTTTTTTCTTTCATTCAAGCTATCTAAAATCCAATGTACACTAACGATTTATCCGATATACACTTAGTTACTTCTTGATGCTTGTTTGATAAATAGATAACTTTTATATTATGTTTCATTATATTGCATTATGCTATACGTTCTCTATGTTTAATGTTAATAGTCATTTCCCTTTGTATATGGATGTATATTAATAGCAAATCTGTGAAAAAAATGTATTGATGTATTACTGATTTATACGATATACTGTTATACATATTTTTGTTTATGTTATGATTGTATATATTGTAAATCAAAATGTTCCTGCCAAAAGAATGAAGTTTGTTTATAAATTCAAATTCAAAATTCAAACTTTCATGGCACATTTTAAAGTGGACAGCACGCAATCTCCCAACTACTAAAATGTTGCTTGCTCGTTTCACTCGCTCGCACTGGGCCTACATCCCAGTTCATTTTGGTCTCATCCCACAGGGGCTAACCATTTGGTTTTATTGTCATTTACCCTATTCGTCTACAACCAGTTCGTCTACTAACCATTTGCTTTAATCGCCATTTAGCCCAATTACCAGTTTCCCTTATTTCCAGTTAGGCTGTTAGGCTATACCAGTTGCGTCTTTTATCCACCTGGTCTAACACCATTTACTTTACATGGTTAGAAGGATTTTTTTACTGTATTCTTATTATTATTTGATAAGTACAAGTCGGTGTATTTGTTGTTAATCTAAAGTAAAGACGTTATACCATACATCATACAGAATCCTGCAGTGGGTGAGTTAAAAGGGTAAAATGAAAACAATTTTGACTGCCAAATTCAAACGATTTCCCCTTATTTTTTATTTTTTTCTTTTGCTCGCTCGATCAGGTCTACCGTTCTTAAAATTTGCCCCCCTATATGAAGTTCAGTCACCTCAAAATCTTTGCCTCATATCCACTGGCATGAACTATGGAACCAAAATTAGGTCTTTGAATTTTGCAAATCAATTTATCTGAAATATGGAAAAGAAATCCATGCAAAAAGTGAATGATTTTTGTTCTTTTTGTTGAAGAACGGGTAGAAAAAGTAAGAGCATGTCAGAGGTCTTGGCAGTCCTACCCATCATGATCCGTGTGTGTGTGTGTGCTAAATCCCTCTAGTGCTTACTAAGCTCTCCGGTTTTACTTTCAATATAATAAGATCTCACTGTAGTACTCAACTGCGTTTTACTTTCGATCCATTCATTATTTTTTTTATTTCACTCTCCGCTTTCGTGAGAAAGTGATTGAGGATTGTCATAAATCTCAAGTGGTCGTCGTTGTATCCATTCAAAACCAACACGCTGTAGCTCTTCAAGTTCTGCACATTTTTAAAAGACGAGGCTGGATAGTTGCCATTTTGTTTACATTTTGTCAGATTATATCAAAAAGCATACGCCTCTTGCCTTGTTAACAGTGAATGATGTGAATCCATTACACAGTTACAGCAGAATATTTAATAGTGTTAAACATGCATTGTCATCGTCTGATTGCTTTAACTCTAATGGGTATGTTTGTTATAACATCTGTAGACGAAGCCTTAACCGTCTGTAATGATGGCCAACACTCACCGTCGTTCAAATATCAACTGGAGGACACTTCAGTGCATTCGGGACAAAATGCTTCTTTTGCTTGCGTGGTGTCTAATTTCAATAGGGACACCGATGTACTACGTTGGCAAGTTGGACCCTACATTTCGAACAAAAAGGAAGTCGAAATATATGCTTCTAGCATCAATGAGTTTTCATCAACTATCACAGCGTTTGCGGTACCTCAAACGAATTTCTACTTTTCGTGTCGTGTTGACTATCTTTCACGGTCAGGTGAAAGTGGAGTAGATCAGTCTTCAGGTCAATGTCGTATTTTTACCAGTGCCACATTGACTGTCAAGTATTTCCCTGGTGCTGGTGATCTAGTCTGCAGTCCAACCAATCCGTTGGAGCTTCATCCAGGAGATGTTGTACCTGTTCACTGTCAGGTTTCAAGGTGTGAGCCAGCAGTTAGCATCGTCTGGAAATTCAATGACACCAGCAAGGGACGTCTACCGAGACCGAGGATAAGGGACGTCGGTCTTACAAGAATTTTGAGCTATGACCTGGCAGGGACCTGGGAAGCGGGGGTGCTGGGGGTGCTCCCGGGGGGGGCACTCGACCAAAAAAGTGGTAGGGGTGTGCCGCGGGCGAGGCAAAAAACGGGGGCCTTGGAGCGGGCTTATTGTAAAAAGGAGGGTCCTCGGAACGGGCTTCGGAACTACAAATATTTGTGAAAACGGGGGTCCTCGGAACGGATCTCCGTATCCCTGTGAGTGCGTATGCATCCCTGTGGAACGGGCAATCGTGCATGACGCAGCTAGCGCGGCCTCCGCCGGCTGCGCTCGGGCTTAGGCGATGGTCGAAAAGCGCTCTACGGCCGCTTTTCACCAAAATTGTAGCAATGCGACCGGAACGGCGTAACGAAAAATATGCGAAGCTTTGGAGCGGATTTCTTTCTTCTTTTTTCTTGATAAGAAGGAAATGCTATGCCTTGGAGCGGCTTTCTTTGTTCTTTTTCTCAATAAGACAAAAATGCTATGCCTTGGAACGGAAATTTGAGTGTAAAAATGGGGGTCCCCTCCGCGGCACATACCCACTATGCATTATATACTGAGTGCCCCCCCCGGGGGGGTGCTGAAGCACCCCCAGAAATTTTCCTGGGGGTGCTGCGTGTATTATTTTCCATAGGCAGCACCCCCACGAAATCAGGTTCCCTCTGTATTTTTGTTTTTAAATATGTTATTATGTACGTAATTATCACATCCGACAATCACAAATCATGTCGTACTGTTTTTCACATATTCCAATAACATATATCCCTCCTAACATGCCTAACGCGACTCAATCAAGCTTCGGCATTCCGATACAGACTGGTCGCGCGCTATACGTAATAGGCCTACATACGACTCGATAGCAGGGAGGGACATGGGTGTGGATGGCTTTGAAACTTCCAGATTTTATGTCGAACCAAGGAGATATCACTCTTGTGCGCGCGCCTGACCGCCCCGTGTTTTGTATAAAGTCAAACAGAAATCAAATTTTCAAAGTCTTTTTCGCCCTGCCCCATGGCCCTGGGAAGCGGGGGTGCTTCAGCTGGGGTGAAAATGAAAATGAAAATGAACTACGTTTTGTAGGAACTCCCCCCCCCCCCCCCCCCCACTTCAGAATTTTCCGACACAGTACTATAGGGTTAGTGTTTAAATTCACCCTTTTCCAGATCGGAATATAAAATATTTTCTGCTCGCGCTTCGCGCTCGCATTATTGATTTTATAATTAAAAAATGTATTTAGAATGCCCAGAAATACCAGGTCTAAGTCTAAACACGCGCACGCATGTTTATTCAGAGACGCAGCTTGTTTTTTGGGGGGTACTGAAAATATATCAAATACATTTTTTCAATAGAACTTTTTCAAAATAAACAAATTTTATCAAATTCTGATAACAAATAGGTTATTAAATTTTAAAGTTTAGCAATATTTTGTGAAAATGTTGATATGCATGTCGTCACGAAAATTTAATTGGTGGGTTAATGATGTCACATCCCCACTATCCTTTTTCTTATGTTATTACATGGAATCAAAATCTTTTCATTTTTTCATACCAGTGTGAATGACATGTCTCCCTTCTATTGAAATAAGTTGCAGCAAAGAATATCTAATGAACTAAATCAGTTGTCATTTCAATTATTTTGGTCCTTGAAGGGAAAATATTGACTAAACCTAATTTTATAAAATAAATAAGTGGGGATGACATCATCAGTTTGCTCATTGAATATTAATGAAGACATGCCTAAAACTGTTTCACCGGAATAATGTTAATCTTTGAAATGGAATAACTCTCATATACCTTGTCTGATTTTGATCAATTAGTCATTCTTTTGTTCGTCTGATTTTTCTTTATCTGTTCAAACCATATTGCATTCAGTCTGGAGTACCCCTTTAAACGTGCTTCAATTATAAAGTTTCAGATCAGAATATCAAAAATTTTCTGCTCGCGCTTCGCGCTCACACGATTAATGTAGGAAGATATCCAATTACCCATAATTTTCTTGATTTACAAAACATGAATAAAATGTCCCGTTTTTAGGTCTGAAATCTCAATTTTGTTTATGCTCGCGCTTTGCGCTCGCATCAATTGTATAGTTATATACCTATCCTGTTCATGATTAGAAAAGTGCTTAAGATGTCCCATTTTTAGGTCTGATTCTCATTTTTATTTTCGCTCGCGCTTCGCGCTCGCATCAATTGTATAGTTATATAATTTTCCTGTTCATGATAAGAAAAATGCTTAGAATGTCTCGTTTTTAGGTTTAAAATCTCAATTTTGTTTCCACTCGCGCTTCGCGCTCGCACCAATATAATAGCTATATACCTATCCTGTTCATGATTACAAAAAGGGCTTAGAATGTTCAGTATTTAGGTCGGAATGTCGAAATTTTCAGCTCGCGATTCGCGCTCGCATTATTTGATTGTTGATATATGTTTCGTCTTCACGGGTAACTGCAAACAGTCCTTATAACAGGTTTCTTTCGATCAGGCCAGAGCGTATATTAAAAATGTCTGATCGCACTCGCAGTTATTATTTGTTACATACGCATCTTGTTCAGGATCACAAACATTGCTCAAAATGTTAAATTTTCAGGACAAAATACATGAAATTCCACCAAAAAATTAGCTCGCGCTTCGCGCTCGAATTATTTAATTATATATCTATGTTCTTTTCTAAGAAAAAAGCTAAGAAGCGACTGTCATAATATATATATATATATACATGTATATATATATATATATATATATGTGTGTGTGTGTGTGTGTGTGTAAAACAACAATAAAAAACTCAATTGTGCCCCCCCCCCCACCTTTGGGGAGAGATTTCAGCACCCCCACTGAAAAAATCGTTCCCAGGTCCCTGTACTTAGCTGCACTGTGTGTGAGATAGATTCACCTCCGAGTGGCGTAGTGCACTTTTAATATTATTTACCATTATTACATTAATAATCATCGGTTGTTAGATTTGGAAGTTCGCATAAATTGTGCTTGTCTTTTTCTTTTCTTGTGTCTGGATGTTAGTTAATTGGTTTTAGTTATGTATCTAATTGCGAATTCAAGCGCTTCTGCACTGTATATCTCCCCATACTTATTTCTCGGAATATTGATTTATTTAACGGGATAGAACAAATCGAAGAGGGAATTGCATCATGGTAAATATCATGAATATGTTCATGGAATCTCCAGCCTTTTCTTTCTATTTACATAATTAAATACATATCATACAACTCAGGTGACCAGTCTAATTCTAGCGGTAGACCTGAATAAGCTGCCTACAACTACAAAAACTGTATTGTAATATATAGGCCTGAATAAAATTATAAACACATGCATAAATATATTCTCTATAATTAGTTTTATTTCCACTTCCTTTTATAAAGGCTAAAATTGCTGGAAAAATTTCTTCTTTAGCAAATAACGAAGTTAAGTTCGGATTCTGAACTTTTAACTTGCAATAAAGTAGATTTCTTTGTCTTGCATATAAAGGACATGATAACACAAAATACTCTATGGTTTCAAAAGTCTAACAGTTGTTACAAAGACCTGTATCATGTTTTTTAATCAAGTAATTGAATCTACATACCAAGACGGAATCGATGCAATTTTTTTTTCCTGCAAAAAACTTTTATAATACAATTACACTGCAAAAACTCCAGTGTTGATCTAACACCGGCCCGGAATCTATATATGTCCACACCAGAGATTATTGAAACAACACCAGTTTGGATTCAAACCGATGCTGTTATAATACTAATTGGTGTTGAAACACCGTAATGTGGTGTAAGACCAAAACAAAACGGGTGTTGTTTAACACTTCTCAGGTGTGGACATACATGTATATAGATTCCGGGCTGGTGTTAAATCAACACCAGAGTTTTTGCAGCCGGTATATTTCACCACTGGTTGTATGTTAAAAAGTTGCCTGTCTTTCTCCGTGTTTTCCCATGACCTCTAATATGCCATTCCTTTTTATAAAAGTCCTTTCACTCAAGTATTCTTGTTTATTTTTGTTGATGACAACATCTATGTTATTTTTGAAGCCGCTTGTTTGGCTAGAAGTCTGCTTCCTCATTGCCTCCTAGGCCACAGTGTGCTAGCTGCACCCACTCGAAATTCACTTCTATTCCAAACCTATTGATTATCAAAAAAAATCCTATATTTCAATTATTATGCTACTTTCCTGGAAAATTTTGAGAGCTCCTAATGCAGAATAATTATGAGTCTGATAAATCACTACTGCCGCTATCGGGATCCTCTACTCATTCTAAGGCCATAATAATCATGATAATCGCTGCCAATTCAACTCTCATGATATTTACTTTGCATAATCTGAACTTGAAGTTTCGGTATAAAAAGCTGAACCCGTTCTTCCATATTGTGACCTATAGAAGCATCCGTGTAGATTCGGAGAACTATTTCGTTTCCATATATTTTTGAATTTCTTATTTACATGATAATCATAAAAACATTCGGTGCTTTGTAGAATAAAGAAGAAAATAGTATAAATGTTTATCAAACGGCTTGATGACGGGCATATATGCCATGGCCAGGCCTGGATCGAACCTTGGACTTAATACCCGCTTGGAACACTCGACCACTCGGCCACGCCCACTGCATCTCTCGATCTCCCAAATCCCGAAATTTGCCGATCGCTATATCGATCCGATCCATCCGATCTCACATCCGCGCCAGCTCCGCGCGCGCCGCATTGGCCCACGCGTTGATTTTTGTGTTCCCATGCTAACTGGTCCATTTATTATCGAGGTAAATAGATTCTCGAGATTTGTCATCTGTTTATGATTGTTGTTGTTGTTGTTAAGTTCGAATATGAATTCTGCTTGGTTCGGATAATGTGTTTCGGTTGGGTTGTTTAGATTTTAGTTTAAGTTTCAGCAGCATATGCCTGAACTTCAGGCTGAAGAAAAAAATATGAATGTGCATGATGTCGGGCCGAATTTCCACGCCGACGTTCCGGCGCATGACGTAACCACCGGTTCGAAGGGCCCTGCGCTGCTTGGCCTTTGGCTATCCCGCGGCTGCGGCGACACCGAAATTTTTGTCGATGTTCCTGACCTTAGAATTTTAGAGTTAAACAGTAGTTAGTTTTACAACTGTCTAGACGTTTCGATCTCACTTATTCACAGACCATGCAGACGCAGACAGACTGCGCACGCTGTGGATCATCTCAGTCATGTCTCATGAGTTTTAGGTAACGATATCAAGACAAAAGACAAAATGAGTTCGTACAGAATCCAATGAAATGACCACCAAAGTGTCTGTTTGTATAAATAAAACGCATGTGCCAAAGGATTCTGGAAGAAATTGTGTAATTGCTGAGAAATCAGCAAATAAGCACAGGATTCGGGTAGAGCGTCGGGCCCGACGCTCAAAGGCAAAGCAATAATTATACACAGTCCCACGTGCGCTTATTTGTGTTGGGGAAGTTCAGTCTGAACATTTTTCAGCGTAGATTTCAAGATTTCACAAAGTTCATTTTATGTAACTGTACCAGATCTAGATCCTCGATGATATACTGACAATTAAGCCTGGTTTTACAGACTTTCTCATGAAATCAGTGTTTACTGCAACTACTGGAATTTCTCTTTAAGTTTAAGTACCGCTTCTAGAGCACCTGAGCTTCAACAGAAGGGATCCGAAGTTCCGAACGCAGCATGTACAAGGAAATTCAACCCCCTGACCCTCGAAATCCCATTCTCAAGAACTAATTACTTGAAGAAATCCTTCTTCCCCAATACGGCAAGGGATTGGAATACCCTCCCGTATGACTTAATTTCTATAAACAGCTCACAAACATTGAGGCGCGATAGCTCAGTCGGTAGAGCGGGGGACTCGTATTCCGGTGACCCGGGTTCGATTCCCACTTGGTGCGCTAGTGCCCTTTGGTAAGGCATTAGTCCTCAGTACCAGGTCCTTCGGAGGGGACCTTAAGCCGTCGGTCCTCTGGTTGCTTGCTTACAAGCATTCATGCTTTCTTAGCAATCAGGTAAAAAAATCAACACCACCAAACAAACAAATTGATAAGTCTCCAGCTTGACTAGGATGGTCTTCTCTAGCCGACCTCTATTTCCTCCAAGTTGAGTGATGTTCCAGCTGGAGCTTTTCAACATACCAACCGTGAAACCGTTAGTCAATGGCACTTGTGCAGTAACGTTAGACATGTGCCCCCCCCCCAAAAAAAAAAAACATAAAATTAAAGTCAATAGATCATGAACTACTAGAAAGTCTAGATCTAGGAGTAGGACTAGGTGAGTTGGCCTCAAAATAATTTTCTTTCTCTGTTAAATTTGAGTGAACAATGTAGTGTTAGACCTAACTTTAGACTTTTAGTTAAAGGTCAAGTCCACCCCAGAAAAATGCTGACTTGAATAAATAGAGAAAAATCAAACTAGCATAGTGCTGAAAATTTCATCAAAATCAGATGTAAAATAACAAAGTTATGACATTTTAAAGTTTCGCTTATTTTTCACAAAACAGTGATATGCACAACTAGGTGAGTCAGTCGATGATGTCCATCACTCACTATTTCTTTTGTTTTTTATTGTTTGAGTTATACAATATTTCTTTTTTTTATAGATTTGACAATAAGGACCAACTTGACTGAACCATATAGTATTAAACAATGCTAATTCTACATGTACAGGGAGGAATTAGGCCTAATCATTGCACACTTGAGGAGAAAATTAGAATATTTCATATAATAAAATACAAAAGAAATAGTGAGTTATGGACATCATCGACTGACTCACCTAGTTGTGCATATCACTGTTTCGTGAAAAATAAGCGAAACTTTAAAATGTCATAACTATGACGTCATAGTCTCCTCATTTGCATACCAGCCAGGATGTGCATATAACTGTTTTGTGAAATTATGTGAAACTTTAAAATGTCGTAACTTTCTTATTTTATGTCCGATTTTGATGAAATTTTCAGTGTTGAGCTTGTTGGATTTTTCTCTTTTTATTCAAATCAACTTTTTGTTGGGGTGGACTTGTCCTTTAAAAATAAATGTAGTGACATCTTCACATTTTCTGGCAGCCAAGTTGCAATCTATCAATGACAATGTGACATGTTTCCATGGCTCCTCAAAGAGGCTCAAACACTCCAAAGTTAGTCTAGGTCAGCATATAAAGACTTTAAAATGCCTATTTTTAGCAACTAGCCCACACAGTATAGACTATCCTACATGCATTGCCAGGCACATTTTATGGAGTAGTCTAGACCCTATTTTAAGCCTTATTTTTAGGAAATGTTGAGGTAAGTTTTGAGCAATGTCTGATAATAATGCTAATAAAGAATATATTAAGTTAGGAAATGCTTTTTAGTAGAAACGCTGTTTCGTTTTGTTTTTTTGTAGTAGTACTAAGTAGTAGTTGTTAACGTTGTCGTTAGACTACCTCAGGTGATGGTTCGTGTAGGCTCCACTACACTTCACTAGACACTACCGCTACACCTACCCGAACCCTCGGGCGACAAATACTTACTCTAAAAAACCAGTGACAAACTCAATTCTTGGTAAGAAAGGCAACACGTCGTGTAAAAAAAGACATTAAGCGTACTCTACAGTAACTAAACTTATTATCGGACACAGACTGTTTTTCTTTAACTAGTCTATGAAACAGGACCCAGAAAAACTATTTTCAATGAGGGTTATGAGTGACCTCGGGTCCGTCTTAGGAAGAGTTGCGATTGATCCGATCACATGCAACTATGGACGGCGAGCAACATCAACATCTATTATGCACTTTTATTCAAAATATTTTCTAGCTATGATGTATATTCATGCATTCATTGTTTTCTTGAAATTTCAGTGTGCTTCTGTTTGTTTACAAAGGACATTGTGCAAATTTCCTGTAGAAAAAAATTATGACACTGATGGATTGGATCAATCTTACATTGTAACTCTTTGTAAGACGGACCCGGTGGGTATTTATAAAGCTGTTCATAAGTTAAGAGTGACTTTAAGAATGACTAGCGAACCTTTCTTTCGCGCGAAATAATCACCAATTTACATTTAAAGGTAAAAATCGTATACCACAAGAAAGGATCACCAGTCACTTTTAAAGTCACTCTTAACTTAAAAACAGCTTTATGAAATGGTACCCTGGGAGTAGAGTAGAAGGTTCATGTAAGTACTGCTACTAGTAGTTCATGTACTGCATGTAGTAGAATATGTTTGATGTTCTTTAATTAGTGATTCATAACCGGTGTGTTTGTATTTATTTCTTTTCATTGATTCAGCTCCAGAGGTAACCTGCCGCCAACATGGGCATCGTGTCGCTCGTCAAGCAGTCACCCATTGTTCACATCTGGCTCTTCTGTATCCACATAATAAGCGCCCTCATTGTTACGTCGGGGCAATTGTTCACCCTAGTACTATGGCCCTTCAGCAAGAGCTGGTATCGGAGAATCAACGGGTACCTCATTAATCTCATGTGGCTGCGTGAGTTGATGTCCTTGTACAGGTGTATCTTATTTTCACGGAATATGCCACATTTATGTACATGTAGCTCTAAGGGTGTGTTTATGCTTCCATTGCGAGGACAGAATCAGCGTTTTCAAACGTCGATTCAAAACGCCGATCGTAAACGTGGTTCTGGGAGTGCTGTTTATGCTTACTTTTCAGAGGCGAAATCACGATCTCCAGCTGGCTTCGCATCGTAATTTTTGTTGAGCAGGCAAGCGAGGTCAAATTAGGCGCGCCCTTTTTCGATTTTTTTTCTGAGTGTTTTTATGGGGAAGGTACGTCGACTGTTATCCATCGAACAATTTCCGATATTTTAGTCATTGCATAGAGCTTCTTGATATAGCCATATAATTTCCACCATGGTGAGGATTATAGTAAGAAAAAATAAAGAATATTAACTATACAAAATAATAAAAATATCTATTTGTTTATGCTACTGGGGCATCTGGCAATGTCTCATTATAACTCATGTTCCAAGGTTTTTTTTGGTATAAATCCCTCAAAGTTAATTGTGATGACAAATTGGAAGAGTAATACTAGTAATAGTACTACACATGCAAAACAAGGGAGATGAGAGGTAATTCCCTGGAGGTAACATGCGACAATGGAGCAATGCGACTGTATTTGCCCGCGGATTTTCATCTCACCGGAAGCATGTACCAAAATAATGACGTCATTTAAACACGTTTACGATCGTGGTTCTGTTTATACTTCCCCAGAAAGCCTGATCCTGGTCAAACGACGTTTACGAACGCACCTTTTTGTGAGTTTACGATCGGCGTTTTGAAACAGCGTTTAAATGAAAGTAAGCATGGACGCAACCGTGTTTTGGACTAATCACGTTTGGAAACGCTGATTCTGGCCTGAAAAGTGGAAGCATAAACATGGCCTAAGTTAGAGCACTTAATACAGATGTTTCTGCTGCGTAGTAACTTCAGAATAAACTTCCTGATAATATTACAGAATGTTCTTCCCCTGTTCTATTCAAGTCTATGTTAAAGTGTTAACCTTTCGCAAAGAAAAATTCAAATTTGCCCAATAATGATGCATTTTATGTAGTTCAAATTTATAATTATATAATGAAGTATGTCGGTTCAATATGATTGTTTTTTTTTTTCATTTTCTTTCTGAGTATGATCGGTTAAGGGTTAACATGGAGGTGAAAATGTTTTTTCAAGGTATTTCTATCAAGATTGCTTTTAAAATGATCTTTGATATCTCAGGTTTCAAAGAACTTAGTTTCATGAAGATTGATGATTATGAAAGTACTGGAATAGTCCATTTTATTCATAGGGGTGCTGTTACCTCTCATCACGGACGGACATTTTTACTTAAATTAAATTCACTCTAGTTTTATTGTTTTTAAAGTTACTCTTATTTGGTTTGGATGTTCTTGCACTCTGAACAGTAATCTATTATCAAACATAAATTAGTAGAAAAAAAATATTGGGAAGTAATTTTTTTGGTAGGTGTTACCATTTTCATTTTGAAATTTTCATCCGTGATGAAAAAAAAAGATGAAAAGTTTTGTTATTCTTTATCAGAATAGAAATAAAAAATAAAAAGGTGTAGAGGTATCTCACTAAACACTGTACATCATTTTATTTGAACATAGCTGAAATCCATACATTTTATCCATATCATAAACTCAATCAAAAATTATCACGGACGGACATTAATTTCATCACGGACGGACAAAGTAAATTCACTCAAATTCAATTCACTCTAGTTTTATTGTTTTCAAAGTTACTCCAATTTTGTTTGGATGTTCTTGCACTCTGAACATTAATCTATCATCAAACATAAATTAGTAGGAAAAAAATATGGGAAGTAAATTTTTCTGGTAGATGTTAACATTTCCATTTTGAAATTTCCGTCCGTGATGAAATTAATGTCCGTCCGTGATCATTTTTTATTGAGTTTATGAATGGATAATATGTATGGATTCAGTTTTTTATTCTTTATCAGAATAGAAACAAAATAAAAGTGTGTAGAAGTATCTCACTAGACACTGTACATCATTTTATTTGAACATAGCTAAAATCCATACATTTTATGCATATCATAAATCAATCAAATATGATCACGGACGGACATTAATTTCATCATGGACGGACAAGTGAGCAATATAAGCAAATACTGCTAATACTGTGTAAAGATCCATACACGCAAATGAGAAACTTTGCTGAGCCGACTATGAATTTATTTTAGTTTCAATTTGCAGTGAAAAATGGCACTGAGAATTATTCAGAACTCAAATGGATGGAAACCTACAACTCTTCACAATTTTTTGTGATATCTTTGTTTGGCTGTTATTGGGGCTGAATTATTGTTATCAGGTAAAATTGTTAAACATAAATGGAATGCAGATAGAGTTGGAATGCGACATGTATGGCAAAAAAGCAGGAAATAAAATATTGCAAGAACAAGTCCAAAGCTGTAGATTTCATCAATTCAAGTTTGCAGAAAGTGATGTAAAAGAAGAAAGTAGAATGCATAATCTGATAAGCAGAAAAATCAAATTTTCCATGTACAAACCTATGGATTCATTTATTGCTTCTAACAGAACATGATATCAAGGTCTTGAGGCTTGTGAAAAGTACAAGAATACCTTTTTTCAAAGTCCATTTTGGAGCTATTTTTAACCAAATTGCTTATCTGGTAAACTGTGAAAATGCATACAAACTTACAAAGCTTGCACTGCATTGTTAGAAGTTTAAAGCTTTTGATTGGTATATGATTTATCAATTTCAATTTTGGATTCGATCAGGGCCTAAATACATGAGGGCTGTTGATGTTATGGAGTGTTTCCCCTTTAATATGGGCAAAAGATGAATTTGAAGAGAGCCTCTGACAAGTGTTGTGGTTATACTTGATCCACAAAACAAGCATAAGTATCTGCAACCTGTGAATCTTTTAGATTTAGTTAATGGACCTAAAAAACATCTTTGCTCTTTGAAAATTAATGCATAAAAATGTATTAACATGTATCATCGTGATATATCATAAAATACTTGTATCAACATGATCATTGATCAACTAGATGTTGATTTGGTACCTAGCAGTATTCTATAATTTGAAAAGAAGACAATGTGCATTAGGACATTCTTTACATTTGATTTTGACAAGAAATATGTTTAAAGCAATCATGTGTAGATTATACTGTGCGTCTAGCATAGAAATCAAGTTGTAGCAATTTGATTGAAGTTGTAGCAACTTGATTGTGCAACTAATACTGTTTAATCATATTAAAAAATGTACAAATCATCAATACAATAGCATTTGTTCCCCAAAAAAGTAATAAGAACTTTTTACAAGGTACTTTCAATGTATTTTAATTGTGTCCGTCCGTGATGTCCGTCCGTGATGGAAAATGTTTGCAATTTTCTCAGAAGTTTCATATTGGTTAAGAATTCAATATGCTGAACATAGAAGCTAACATACCTGAGTATAAGTTGCATTAACAATTATTGGTCAATGTTAAGCTATTTAGATAGAAACAATAAAAATGTACAAAAATTCTGAAAACCCACATTTCTATCATGTCCGTGCGTGATATGGCACATTTAGTGGATACCTATGTTTGTAGGTAACCATGGCAACAAACTTTTTTCATCATTCAGCATACTTAGTCCTACCCTTCACTATAAAACACAAAGGAACCTTGTTCATCTTATTCCTAATTTGTTACAAGCCTTCAAATTTTTCAAAATCTATCAAATGTCCGTCCGTGATGAACCAATCACGCTCTTCTCTCTCTTTCTCATTCTAACTTTTTACAGTGCTAAGAGACTTAACTGTACTTTGCACTTTTTAAAAATTGATTATTGCTATTAATATATATTATTTCTCTTTCAGAATGTGTATGGTTGACGGACTACTGGTCAGGGAGTAGAGTCCATTTTTATGGGAGACCGGGACTCATGGAGACGGTCAGTACACACCACTCTCTTCTGGTGGTCAATCACAAGGAGGACGTGGACTGGTTGGTCATCTGGCAAATAGCCGAAAGGTTCAAGATGCTGAGAGTAAGTCCCCAAAAGACAATTTGTCAAAAGTCTGTGTCGCCTATCCTGCAGAAGGTGCTATGCGTCTTTTCATTGTGGCTTAATGACTATCTTGCTTTTACATGTAAAATCCAATATGAAATGTGATGCTTGGTAATGAAAAGGTGAGGTAAATAGGTACCGGCAGGAAGTAATTCCTCAAAGAGCTGTGTGCACCAGAATCGGTAGACTAGCTTAGCCGGGGCAATATAGGAGCGCCTTGAGCACCTAGCAAGGTGGATACGTGCGCTATACAAATCCTATATTATTTTTATTATTATAATGAAAAAGGGCTTGCAGGATTCCTACTGGAAAGACATGTATTTGACCATTGACAAGGTGCCTAGAACCCTCGTAATTTCCCCCATGTTGATTGTGTCATAATTTGTTGACACAAGGTACATGCTCATGAAGTTCTGTATAAATTTACTTCAATCTGTATCTACCTGTTATGCTACTTCATTATACTAAGCTACATGTATATACGGATTCTTTGCACACAATGCGCACATATGCCCATTGTTGTTAATGTGTCCTACGTACACAGAAGGAAACAATTAACACATGTATGTGCTGCTTAACTGTTCTGAAAAATTTCTTCCAATTGGGCTATTATTTAACTAGTAGAGGGTCGAATTGATCAGACTTAATTCATTTGTCCATTCAATGACAATGAGATTGCATTCACAATGTGTTTGGATACCCCAGACTCCAACCAATTGAGAAAAAAAGCAAATTCGAGCATTGACAAAGGGAAGGGAAAATTTAGAAATAGTACCATTTGGTGTTCATCTACTCTCTATTTCACTATGAAAAATAAACAAAAATAATTTTTGTTTACGGATCCTGTGTGTTTCTTGTGATATTGAGAGTCAGTGAATGTCAAAGGTACTGATAGTGCTTGCCAGATTTGATTTACTGCAAAGGTTATCCTTTGCTGATAGTGCTTGCCAGATTTGACCTTTACTTTAAAGGTCATCCTTTGGTGTATTCGAGTCATTGTTTCAGGAAATTGGCAGGCAAATATAATATCAAGAGAGACCTGTTTGCTCATTTTTTTATTTTTATCACTGTTAAATTTACCTTAGTATTAACCTGTCTATTAACCCTAAAGAGAATGGGCTATTTTGACACCTTAGAAGACTTATGATCTCGGCTGTCGATTGCGCGATCGCGATGATAATTGGCACGCATGTTACCCATGGCATAATCTACAAAACTATAATACCTCGGTCACATTTGCTCTACGGCAGCCATACAGCAAGTCGAAAACAGCCGTTTTAACATTTTTTTGTACCAGCTACATATAGGTGGTTTGAATAAAAATGACTGAACGGCTGTTTTCAACTCACCGTACGGCCGCCATAGAGCAAATGTGACCAAGGTATAAGGTTAAATTCTGTGAAAAATCTCATTGTTAATTAATTTTGCTAATTTATGCGTAAAATGAAAAGTTTGCTCTTGACTAATTGAATAAATAATGCCCCTAAAATGCTAATTTTTGGTACACAGACTCTTTATACTTTTGTATATCTTTGTACTTTTAAAAAATTACAACATCGCATTCCTTAATTCTTATGTATTTTTTTAATTTCTTATGTATTTATTTGCTTCCCAACTTTTTGTTTTTATTGTTTTTTTCAATGGAAATTGTTGGGGACTTTATTTTGACCATAAACAAGATAAAATTAATGGAATTTAATCAGTCAAAGGAAAAATAATGATACATTTATGAATTTTGGCTAGAAATACTATTTACATTGGATTTGTACACAAATGAATTCATGTTTTTGAGCAATTTTGGGCCTGCATGCACTTACGAAATTTGCGTAATATGGGAACTGCGCACCCGGGGTCACAATTTTGGTCTCAAAAGTTGCGTGAGACTTGAAAGTGAAAATTCATTGAGCGACGCTGTCAACAAATTTTGCGCAGCAGATTTACCGCAAAAAAATGTCGAGGGGGGGGGGGGCTGAATCAGCCAACCCCCCCCCCCCCCAGTCTTCTTAGGGTTACAATATAAGGCTATCCAAGGGAAACAGAAACAGTGGCCACTGTGAACACTCTGCCCTGATAGGTGGAGTCTGTAACACATATTTTTTCTTCAATTGGGAGACAGGTTTGACTGTATTTCTACTTTTTAAACATTAAGTTCCATCACAAGGCACACACAAGGATGCTCTATGAATTCAATACATGTAGTTCTGTATGTCAGCTAGGCGCAGATCTAGTCGAATAAGACACATTAGATTTGAGAGTCTTGACTATTGTTCCCCTTAAATGGTATTGTGGCTAGACTCGCTGCTAACGTCAGCTACAATCTTCTCAGAAGTGACCAAGGGTAGACTGTGCATTATCTTCCATTAATCCCCCAATGTTGACCAAGGCATGAGTCATGGTTGATAAATGTTGATAGTATACCTGTGATCTTTGTATACCATTGTGTATGTATGCCTTTAATTTTCTTTATCAAATCATGTTCTGATACAGACATCCCTGTCTATTAAGGCCACTCAAAAGGGAAAAAGAAGCAGCTGCAGACAAGTGGCCTTCATCGGCGGGTTCTGTATTACAGTTTTCTTTCAAATGGGGACAATCTTTAGTGGCAAAAAGACAGGCTTTACACACACAGTTACATGTATGAGTGTTCCACACTGAAATATATTTGTACACTCTCTCTATGCCAATACATCAATATGAAAGATTAGAACCTCCCCCCCCCCCAAAAAAAAAAAAAATGTGCCTGACTGAGATTATACGATGTAGTTTTAGTTTTAATTAGACCCCCTTTTTTCTTGTTGACAGGGTGGTAAAAGTCTGATGAAGCAAGAGAGTAGGCATATGACTCCTGGACCCTGTCTTACAAAGAGTTGTGATTGATTAGATCGATCACAAATATGAAAAGAATACGCCTCTTGTTATCCCATTGGATGAAGTGTTGAACATGTACCGTATGTAATTGAATATTTACAGATGTGTATCCATCAGGGCCCTGTCGTACAAAGAGTTACGATTGATCCAATTAATCTCAACTGTATGAAAATCCATCCATACCATAACAGGAAATTCGCACAATCTCTTCAAAGATAATCACACTGAATCTTCAAGAGAACAGTGAAAGTGTGATTATACATCATATCTAGAAAATATTTTGAACACATTTGCATTTTAGATGTTAACGTTGCTCGCCAACCATAGTTGTGGTTGATCGGATCAATCACAACTTCAGTAAGACGGGACCCAGATATGACTATTTATGCCTGGGACCAACCTTGGGGTTCCATGACATTTGCTCCGGCGACAATTGCTCCGATGGAATATCTGTACTTTAAGCAAAATATGTAACCAAACCTCCAAAAGTAAATAAAACTTACTCCTTTATCTTTAGATTGTTATGAATCAAAAACTCTATCACTTTCCTAATACTAGCTCTATGCCTTCTGGGGCTATTCCACGGTTACTCACGTTACATTTGGAGACACCTTGACTCATACTTGGAGCTGTAACTCCATTATTATTGATAGGAACTTAACATCTCTTTATCACAACATAGTACGCAGTCTGACTATCCTTTGTATAAAAACAAAACTTCGGAAATTTCATTATGCTCCTGGCAAATCTTTGAAAAGTGTCGGTTACTCATGTAACATGATTTGGACATGCATAAAATGAAAAGTGGACATAAGTGAAAAGTGTCCTCATGCAAGGCTTTTATGAAAGTTGATTATATCCATTTCAAAGAAGTATATTAGGGAGACAAATTTGTATATAATTAAAAAAATAAAGAACACATGTATGGTTTTTACAAGGGGTGCAGATAAAGTGGTTACTCACGTTACGGTTCAGATGGGCTATATGTACAAAGACACATTGAGCTCATGTCCACCAACCTATGGAATTGCCCCCTGATATATTAAGACTGGAGCAAATATGTTGTAGGAGGATATGTCGTGTCACCGACCTTGGATGTCAACATCCAAAAGACATGTCCAGGGCTCAAACCTTTACATCAATTTGCAGCTTCCCCTATGTTGCTTGGATTACAGGTGCTTGTCACAAGCCCCAGCGCAGTTATGATAATAATAATAGATGTCATAATAATGTCATATTTCACCCAGGGTACCCACTTCAGTTCTCCCACTTGCCCCTGCTTAACATGTTATCGTAATTATTACCAGGCTGGCCTTAGTACGGCTATCCTGATTGGGGCTCAAGCTTTCAAGAAATTTCTTTATACCAGGTACCCATTTACTACACCTGATTGGAAAGTGTAAACTGTAGATAAACACCTGCAAAAGTACGAGAGTACTGCGGTGGGATTCGAACCCCGGACCTCTTAGTTCATAGTCCTTACACTTATCCACTCATCCATAACACAATTGAAGGCTCCACACTAACTTTTTTTCTTGGTGGCCCGATCGGGTCCACCAAAATCATAAATTTCATATTTTAGGTGGCCTGTAAAGCAAATTTAGTGGCCCTAAAACAATAGAAAACAACAGAATTTATAATAACTTTGGTAGCCCAACTGGGCCACCAAGTGTTGGCTTTTACAGAATTTTTGTTGCCCGACTCTCATTTTTGGTTGCCCCTGGCCACTGACAATGTCAAGCCCTGCATAAATCCTCTATGTTTATGTAGTGTCCTTAATTTGATAGTGCTTTAATCCTTTTTTTTCACAGGGTGCCAAGTGTCTGATGAAGCAGGAGATCAAATACGTTCCCTTTTATGGATGGTCATTCTGGTTGACCGAACAGCTCTTCGTCAACAGGGACTACGCCAAAGACAAGACCAGTCTCATGAAACAACTTGAGAACGTTACAACTTATGACTTTCCAACTGTGGTAAGATACCATTCTCTATCCGTACATGTATGATACTTGAAGGCTACCCGTAAAAAAGGGTTGATCTTCATTCCTTTTTTGCAACTTCAACTTAATAGATATAGTGTTGTAGCCTTCACGACAGGTCTTCAGAAGGGCAAGGTAGTTGAAAATTGCCTTAGGACCACAATAGGGGAATTTCTTATTCAGTTATAAACTGCTTTGAATTTCTATCATTATGTTGTTGTGGCAGCAGAAAAGTATACAATTATTTGGTTTTGGTTGTATTTCAAAAAACATTTTTAACCTGATGGCTTATGCGCGTATCTGTATCTCTACTGACAATGTACTCCTTTTGTTTTTTGAAATAGTTATTTATATGTTATGCCATATTTCGGCAATAGGTGTAATGGTAATCTTGTATCATTATTGTCTATTTTCTTGATGCATTTTCAAAAATATGAATTCTTTGGTTTGTTTTGGCCCTGTTATTATGATGTTATGTTTAGTTATTGATTTTTTTTAATTGAATGCCTGGATACCAGTAAACTTTGAATTTTAAATTGAAATTGTATTCCTCAGGGAAGAACCAAAATAATTACACATCTTCAAAAAATAGTAATCATGTTTATTATCTATATAAATGTTATGTATTATTATTATTATTATTACTATTGCTGATATTTGTGCTGTTGCTTTGGTAATTTTCATTCAATGCAGACGCTGATATTTTGCGAAGGCACGCGTTATACCAAAGAGAAATATGAGAAGAGTCAAGCGTTTGCTCGGGAGAATGGACTACCAGGTCTGAAACACCATCTTGTTCCAAGGACAAAAGGTTTCAACCTGTGTATAGAGGCCTTCAAGGGCAAAGGTCAGTAGGGAGACATCCTTTAACATGGTATAAATCACAATGGGGTCCTTTTAGGACAAGTTCACCTCAGCCAAAAGTTGATTTGTATAAAAAGAAGAAAATAAATCAGACAATAGTGGATGTGAAATAAGAAAATTATAACATTTCAAAGTGGCCAATCGCAAAAATTGGCTACCTTTGCAATGGAAGTATAATATGTTCGGGTAGGGGTGAAAGATTCAAGCAAGAAAATTGAGAAATCCTGCTAGGTATTCTTATTTCCATGTTTGAAATAGAGTATCATGTGCAAGTTTTGATATACAGAGATCTAGATTAAAAAAAAGAAATAAAGGTCTTTAAGTGGTTGATATTCGCTGTCTCTTTTGACGCTGCATTTCATATGCATTTTTCTTTATTTCACTGGTCTACCAGTCTTCGCCAAGAACTCACCAGCAGTAACCGGTCAAAAAAAATTTGTATGATTCAGCCCTAAATTCAACATTGTACTCTTTATATCTTTGGTTTACAGTTCCTGTGATATTTGATGTTACAATAGCTTACCAAGATAATAAACAACCCTCCATCTATGATCTTGTCTGTGGAAAAAAGTTTGACTTTCATTTCTATGTCAGGTAAGACTTACTCAGAATTTCTAGTTCACTTGGGCGACTTGGCAAACCCTTTACTCGTATTAAGTGGTCTGAATATGCAGTCTGAGGTCCCTGCCAATGCCTTGACCATCAAAGCTTCCTCTCGTTCTTTATAACAGCCAATTTTATTTGTGCTAGTCTTAGGTGAAGACCCACTTATTGATGACGTTTTAATCAGGGTCTTTGCCTGCAAACTTTTTGCATGATGCGGACTTGACTGTTTTCCTTGTTAATGCAGATTTCCGTTTTAGATCCTAGATTTTGGAGTCATAGAAAATAGAAATGATGCAATTTTCACGTATTTCTACCCTTTGAATTCTTTGTTTAAAAATTTCAGCTTCAGCGCTATCATACATCAGGATCAAATACTGGGTAACTTCAGAGCACGACCATAGTTACACCCTTTCTATATGCGTAATATGTGTGATTTCGCAATGCAGAGCTCGCTCCCCCCCCCCCCCCCCTGTGATCAGGCTGGACAGCTTGTGATGGCCCGGCTGGGCAACCTGTCATATGATCCGCATGTCTTCACAGGGGGGGGGGGGGGGGTGGTTATATGGATTTTTTTCATAGGAACATTAGGTCATGCTATCTTTTTCTTCATCTTCCATTGAGTACTGCAATTATCATTGTGTAATTTGATCATTGACCGTCATCATGGATGCAGACGTGATGCAAAATGAATATACCAGTTTGTAATTGCATTCTGCGCATAAGCAGTAGAAGGTCATTTTTCTGAGGCCGAGAGGCACAAGGGACCAACTGTTGCTGTGGTAACTGTTGGATGAAATAGACTGTCGACAAGATCTTTCATGAAATGCACCCAAGAACTGCCTTTTCACAACAAGTTTGTTTCATGATTCGGCTATTACCTCTCAAGTTCTCTTGAATATCACCATGTCTCATAAAGAATAGACCGGATAGCGTGATTTTAATCCTCAGTGGAAAAAAAACTACACTATGGAAGTGGGAATAGTACCCACTGAGGTGTGTGATATATTCTTGGTCTGGCATTGGTAGAGGCATACACTTCGACTGCATTATAAGTCAATACTCCATATAGTTTGTGTGTGTGGATGATGGGATTATAGGATTACATACAAGTTGTGGTAATGATCTCTAAATTAGCTCCAATAGAATCCAGTAAAATGACCAACTGAGTGTTTTTATGTGAATGTACAAACTATGTGACAATAAATGGCTCTTGAGGAAAATTGCTTGGAAATGAGCAAAATAAACACAGAATTCCATCAAATATCAGGTATTTTTCAAAGCAATAATAATACACTGTCCCACATATGCTTCTCTGTGTTAGTGATCATAAGTGTTGTCAGCTAAGATTTCATGAATTCACAAGGGTAAGCTTATGTTTATGTACCAGATTTAGATCGTTGATAATAAGGTGGCAATTAACGTTGATTTAGAAGACTTTGTCATGAAATAATTGTTTGTTGCAACTACTGTCATTTACCTTTAATGTTGAATTAAAGTACAGCGTAAAGAGAGCAATAACACTAGTGCAGTCAAGCAAACAAACAAAAGACACAAAGTAAAGTGATAAAGTGACAACAGTGAATTGATAATAGCTATATTAAACTGAGTTGGGGGAGGAGTGTAGAGGTAGTGTGGGGTGGAGTGGGTTTAGTGCATGAAATAATTTGTTGCTGCAACTACATTCTTTTACTTTAATGGTTCAATAAAACTGTTCTCTTCTTTAGAGATCTACCATTGGATGAAGTTCCAACAGACTCAGAAGAAGCTACAGCACAGTATTGTCATGATATTTACAAACAAAAGGTAAGGTCCATGGTAAAATGCCACTTAGTCTGAGCTCATTCTGTTATAATCCCCACGGAAAAAAAGTCAATGGGGGCTCATGACTAATTTTTCCCCGAAATGCCCTAAAGAGCCCCCGAAAAATAAAAAGAGCCCCAGAATTTCATATGGGGACCAATGTAAACTTTAATAAATATAAGAACTTTGGGCTGTTGAGCACAAAATTAGCCTCTGAAAAAAAAAATCTGCTAATCCCTGTCTGGCTTCAATTTAATCCTTATGATCTGACATGGGTCCTGTAATGCAAAGGGTAGCGATTAATCGTACTCTTGATTTTCACGATTGATTGCACATTGTAGTCGATGCAATCAATCGTGTGAAAAAATGTTCTAAAATAATTGTCTAGTTTTGTGTTGCAGAACCCAGGAGGGCATTTCAGTTATCAGGGGCCCGTCTTACAAAGAGTTGCAATTGATCGGATCAATCGCAATTATGGAACGCCAACAATGTCAACATCTAAAACACATGTTTATTCAAAATATTTTCTAGAAATGACATATATTCATTCATTCACTGTTTTCTTGGGAAATCATTATGCTTCTCTTTGTTTTCAAAGGACTTTGAGCAAATTTTCTGAAGAAAAAATGATGACATTGATGGGTTTCCATACACTTGAGATTGGTCGGATCAATCTGACAGATCTGACTCCTTGATTTTGATTGGCAGAGAAACACCTGTGTCTGATTGGTCTGGTGGGCATTAGTGCCACTCCCGCCTATCCTCCCCCTAACCATTAGGGTTAAAGTTTTTAAGGTATATGAAAAGGCTTATGAAATGCCCATCAATTTATGCTGAAGGGACCATTCAATAGGAAGCCTGGGGCCCCTCTTACAAAGCATTGCGATTGATCCAATCAATCACAACTATGGAAAGCCAGCAAAGTCAACATATAAAATGCATGTTTGTTCAAAAAAATTCTAGATATGAATGTATATCCATTGATTTCTTGACAATTTGGTGTGTTCTCCTTTGTTTACGAAGGACATTTTGCAAATTTCTCATAGAAAAAAATTATGACACTGTGGATTTCCATAGAGTTACTATTGATAGGATCAATCGTAACTCTTTGTAAGACGGGGCTCAGAACTATTCTTACCATTCCATTTTTTCTTTCGCAGGACGAAGCCTACGACTACTTCCTGCGGAACAACACTTTTGAGGGTTACGATGTTACTAGGCCAGGGTGCGTCCCTCCACCCACCCTCCTGCCTCTGGTAGTGATGTCACTGTGGATGCTGTTTGTAGGCGTACCCATCATCTACTATTCCTTTGCCATGCTCTTCTCTGGATCAACTGTGATGATTGTCACGATCTGTGGAGGCTGTTACGCTGGTGAGTATAACACAGAGTTCTTTAAATCAGTTCCAAGGCTCCGTCACACAAAGGTTGGCGATTAATCGCTAATTTGAAAGAGCAATTCTGATTGGTTCCTAGTCAGTCTACTGAGCAAAATGCGCATGTAATGATGTTCTTGATAGGTCACTTCATTTGGCGATTAATCGCCGACCTTTGTGTTATGGGGCCTAGGGCAGGGGCCGTATTCTGAAAATTGTCTTAAGAGAAATGTTCTTGTATCTTTAGAGTTACAATTAAATCTGTATTCTGAAATTTTTTTTTATCATTTCTTGTAACTTTCACTAACCCTATAGCACCTACAGATTATATGCATAATGGAAATCTCTCACTAGAGGAAACAATAAAACTGGTAATTCGTAGGCATTGTTCCAAACAAATTGAAACAGTTTTTTATCAATTTACTTTTGTTCATTACAAGTTATATTTATTTTGTAGCATAGGACCTGTTGAATAGAATGGTACATGGCAAAGTTCAATCAGATGTACGAATATTGACCTTTGACAATTGTTTGCAGAGCGAGAAGAAAAAAAGCAAAAGTTCAGGTTTCAGCCGCCCCAGTCCCACGCCTTCAAAAAAATGTAAAGTATCACTGACAGAATACTAAAGTTTTCGCCAAATCTGATATAAAATATGTCAAAAATTAATTCCAACTCACATCTGAATGTCACTCTGTGTGATATCCAACGTTTTGATGAACGTATAGCAACGCCCGAGCTTCTTCGGCGGAGTAAGTGGTTTTCCGAGACATGGGCACAGCCATCTTTGCTGAGATCGACTGCGCAACAGTCTGGAACTTGCTACACACTGATGCGTGGCAATCGGTTTTTGTCTCACCTGCATAGCAGAGTGAGACTATAGGCGCCGCTTTTCCGACGGCGGCGGCGACGGCGACGGCGACGGCGGCGGCGGCGGCGACGGCGGCGGCGGCGGCGGCGTCAACACCAAATCTTAACCTGAGGTTAAGTTTTTGAAATGACAGCATAACTTAATATGTATATGGACCTAGTTCATGAAACTTGGCCATAAGGTTAATCAAGTATTACTGAACATCCTGCATGAGTTTCACGTCACATGACCAAGGTCAATGGTCATTTAGGGTCAATGAACTTAGACCATGTTGGGGGAATCAACATCAAAATCTTAACCTAAGGTTAAGTTTTTGAAATGTCATCATAACTTAGAAAATATATGGACCTAGTTCATGAAACTTATACATAAGGTTAATCAAGTATCACTGAACATCCTGCATGAGTTTCACGTCACATGACCAAGGTCAATGGTCATTTAGGGTCAATGAACTTTGGCCGAATTGGGGGTATCTGTAGATTTACCATCATAACTTTAAAAGTTTATGGATCTGATTCATGAAACTTGGACATAATAGTAATCAAGTATTACTGAACATCCTGTGCAAGTTTCAGGTCACATGATCAAGGTCAAAGGTCATTTAGGGTCAATGAACTTTGGTCAAATTGGGGTATTTGTTGAATTACCGCCATAACTTTGAAAGTGTGTTGGTCTAGTTCATAAAACTTGGACATAAGAGTAATCAAGTATCACTGAACATCCTTTGCGCATTTTAGGTCACATGACCAAGGTCAAAGGTCAATGAACTTTGGCTTAATGGGGGTATCTGTTGAATTACCATCATAACTTGGAAAGTTGATGGATCTTTCTCTTGAAACTTGGACATAAGAGTAATCAAGTATCACTGAACATCCTGTACGAGTTTCAGGTCACATGATCAAGGTCAAAGGTCATGTAAGGTCAATGAACTTTGGCCACGTTGGGGGTATTTGTTGAATTACCATCATATCTCTATAAGTGTATGGGTCTAGTTCATAAAACGTAGAAATAAGAGTAACCAAGTATCACTGAACATCTTGTGCGAGTTATAGTAGTTTTCAAAATCAGCACTGCTGCTATATTGAATCGCGTGATGCAGGTGAGACGGCCAGAGGCATTCATCTTGTTCTCTATTGTACTCAATAGGAGCATACACTTTTCTATGCAGATCTATATAGCAGCCAACCTATACAGTATGCACACGCAATATTACCACGGTAAATCATATACAAGAGATACTATAGCGCAAATAAAACGTAAGGGCGGTTCAGTGTGTAACAGGAAGGGCGGTCTCGGGCGGTTCAGGGGCTTTTTGGCTAAGCACTTATGACGTCAGAGATAGAATGATGTGTAAAGTTGAACACGGCGCATATATCTCTGTGCACAAGATAACATATCGAGATAAAACGTATTCTGATAATTCTCTTATCTTTGCATTCTGTTTATAACTTCCTTGCAAAATACAAGAGGTAGGGGGCTATTGTTTTACATAACTTTTCAGCAATTGAAAATTGGTATTCGAGATGATGAATCTTTTCAGCGAAAATATGACTCTGAGAAAAGCCACATGTCAACAATGCACTAAGTTATTTTTTAGAATGGACGCTTCTATTGGTTGACCAGAACATAAAAAGTTTAATGATTGGTTGATGATAAAAAATATTAGGCGTGTCAGAGATAAAATAGGGGACGTCCTTACAGAGATAAAACAATTTTCAGAATACCGACTTAAGAGAATTTTTAGTGAGCTGTTATCTTGCTGAGTTACAAGAAAAGTTATGACAGTTTTCAGAATACCACCCCTGGTCTTCAGTTTGAACCTAAGCCAGAATCACTGTTTTCCAAATTTCATCTATTAGGGTTGATTTGCTTATGGCCAGACAAGGTCAAATGTTACAGAGTCTATTGCCTTGTTCCGTGTCATTACAGTATTCAGATTTTCCAAGTCCATGATGAGAGTGTCTGATGTGACAAAAGGATCAACATACGGGAGCAGTAAGGAAACAAAGAGCAAAAGGTCAGAGGTCAACGACACAGGGTCAGGGGTCACAGCAAATGGCGACCAGATACCATTGTCTAATGGAGATAAGAAAGATTCCTGATTAAGTACTATACTGTTTTTGTGCAAATAAAAGTAGATTTACACATCTCGGCTTTATCTGATGAAATTATAGTTTATGCAAATTATATTCAAAGCCACATCTGGACTGTGCATTTTCTGATTTGTATTTAAATGGTACTGAATGAGAGCACTTTATTATAATAAATTTGCACTGGGCATATATACTTATTTATAGAACTAACTTTTTAATTTAAAGATCTTAGCCATGTTCTTGTTTTTATATTCTCAGTGTCTGTCCAGTCAGGAATTCATGAAATCATCTCAATTTTCTTCTTAAATATTTAAGATTCAATATGAACAGCTATGTAAGACAGAATGAGAATGGCTTCATATCACCCACAGGAAAATGAAACCCTTGAAACAGGATAGCTTGTGCGAAAACAGAAAAATAAAAGAAACAGATAAACGGAAGTTTGAGAAAAATTGAATAAATAATAAGAAAGTTATGAGCATTAGAAGTTTAGATCATGATTGTAATGTAGATCCTTCCATTGGCAATGCGACAAAGATGTGTGATGTCACGTATACATGTATATGAACAACTTTCCCATTACTTTTCTGTATATTCACTTAAACTGCCTCTTTTATCACATCTTTCAGTAGATCATGTATTCTTTCTATAGGAGGACATGTAATACAGATTTTCAAAAAATACATCATGGACAAAGAGTTTGTATTGCCCCAAGAAGAGCAAAAATATACATTTTCTTGGTATTTTATAGTCCATCAATGGGAAAGTTGTTCACATGTGACATTACAAATATTTTTCGCATTGCTAATGGCAGGATCTCCTTAGCATTAGTCATTGCAATATTAACTTTCTTGACTTTCTCATTATTTGTCTGATTTTCCTCATCAAACTTGCTTTGATCTTATTCTTTGATTTTTCTTTCATGCCCCTTTAACCTAACCAAAGCTCGACATACATGGTGTGATGCTGGATGTTGATTCAAGATTTTTTTATTGGTCAGTGTATGCATACAAAGACATTTGTTGGATGTATCCCTCTTCATTTGACATTATTTCTGGGGCCCGTCTTACAAAGATCAATCACAACTATGGACGGCCAGCAACGTCAACATCTAAAATGCATGTTTGTTCAAAATGTTTTCTAGATATGAAGTAAATTACATAAATTCATTTTTTTTTTCCTGACAATGTGGTGTGTTCGCCTTTTGTTTTCAAAGGACATTTGAAAATTTTATGTAGAAAAAAATTATGGGATGGTTGGATTTCCATAGAGTTATGATTGATTGGATCAATCGTAACTCTTTGTAAGACGGGGCCCAGGTCATGGAATAAATTTGCCACCCTAGTGATAAAATTTGTGAATTATGATCACGGTTGTGCAAATTATCCCATGAGTGAATTTTAGCCACTTTTGTGCAATGAATTATTATTAGCTCAAGTATTAAATTTTACCTAAGAATGTTGGTACTAACCCACCTTAATGAATTCAATCAATCGTCTTATTTGTTTTTATTATCAGAGTGACTCTATCCAAGTCACTGTCTTGTCACTTGGGTACGCTAACTCTGGTGGACCTAGGTTAGAACACTAAAGAACAATGATTTATGGGATAGGCTATAGAAAAGTTCTATGCACATCTTTGTGGGAACAGCAGTTGGAAATAGCGCTGTCGAGAAAGTTTTAGTAGTTATCCACACCATCTGAATAATTTTACAGAAAAGCCACCAAGAAACATGAATGGAATTTGAGATCATCTTTTGCATGAAGTTTTTTGTTGGAAATCGGACAACACAAGATGAGCGTTTTTGTCAATGTTCCTTTTGCTTTCACCACTAAACATTGTTTTATACTCGGTCCCCATAGCATGGCATTATTAACCTCAATCACGCAGCCATCCATACACCGTATGTATCCAAGCCAATTACTTTTCCATTTTTTTTTGTTCACTTTTACGTTTGCCAATCTTTAAAGGTCTTTTTCAACAGTAAATACTCATCAGTGATCCACTTTCATTTATTTGCATCATATTGTCTGTCATGATGGTAATCATGTTTTCACAAGTGTCCTTATATTTTGTGATTTATTTGAAGCGTACAATTAATTGTTATAATTTTGCCTTTTAAGATGTGTGTGGGAAGTAGGCAATGAAACAAATGAAAACAGAAAAAATACCCCAAAAATAGATGTAGATAACAATGTCGGAGTGTGCTAATGGTAGATATATCACTGTGCTAAGACTGCTGTGCATTATGTGGGCTTGTTACCTTTCTTTCGGAGAGTTGTTGGTAACCTTGTGGATGTGTAATTAAGTGATTTTGTTGAATTTTAGTTCTTTTGTTTTCTAGTGGTGGTGGTAGTGATTTTTTACCCGATTGCTAAGAAAGCATCCAGAGGACTGATCGCTTAACCCTAAATAGACTCGGCTATTTCGATGCCTTATGATCTCGGCCATCGATCGTGCGATCGTAACAAAGATTGGCATGGGGGTTACCCATGTTCAATCTAAATTATGAGATCAAATTCTGCGAACAATCTCATTGCTATTAATTAAAAATACTAATTTATGTGTAAAATCAAAAGTTAGCTCTAATTAACTAAATGATGCCCCTAAAATACTCATTTTGGGTTCACAGTCGCTTCATAGGATTCTGATCAAATGTACTTAAAAAAAAATTTCAACATCACATTTATTTTTTATGTATTTTGTTTTATAAATTTCTCATGTATTTCTTTGTTTTTTGACTTGTTGTTTTTTATTGTTTTATTTTTCAATGGAAATTGTCGCAGGCTTTGACCATACCCAAGATAAAATTAATCGATTTTAATCAGTACAAGAAAAAATAATATGCCTATGATTTTTGATTGATAAAAATAATTTACATTGACTTTGTACACTGAATCATGTTTTTGAGCAATTTTTGGTCTGACATGCACTTACAAAATGTTGCATGATTTAGGAACCTCGTACCCGGGCATCGCAAATCTGATCTAAAAAGATGAACGAGACTTGAAAGTAAAAAGTCAGCGAGTATCGCGGGATCGCGGTCAGAATATTTGGCGACGGCGTAGTGACGAAAGTTGTCGAGGGAGGTAAAATTGACCCCCCCCCCCCCCCCCCCCCGGGCATTAACACCCTGGTTCCATGAGGTTCGCTCCAGCGACAATCGCTCCGCTGCAAATTTCACTCATTAATGGAATGACCAACCCTGTATATAACACTATACCCTCTCCTAAACCTTACATAAAACCCTGTTGCAACCCTAACCCTATATCACACACGAAATATAGCCAAGAGCAATTTTCGCTGGAGCAAATGTCGTGTCACCCAAACACACTAAGTGTGGATCGAACTCCCACTCTACCAACTGAGCCATCACACCTCCATATAATGATCTTCAAGGTGATTAAACGTAGACATGTGTTTCAAGGGGATGATGCAAATAGAAACTTCATTGCTTGGCGTGTGCTTCTAAGTCGGTGCTTTTATAATCACGGTAATTCTTCCTCTGCAATAATCTCGAAGATGAATAAGTGGTGTTGACATTTGATTTTACTTTGCAATATACATACATATATGACCCTGTTCTCAGTATATTCTCGAAAACTAGAATAGAAGAAACCGGTTAAGTAAACCAGTTTGGAAGGTCTCTTTGCTAGAATTCCCATCTGATCACCTGACAGTGGTTTTCAAAACCACTTTTTGTAAAGCGGTCTTGTTGCTACGGGAACGCTCCCATTGGGGTAACAATATTTCGCACGAAATTTGAAACGAGAGCATAGACATTCTACACAGAGTGTGTGGAGTAGCATGCCAATTGTTTCCCAAAGAACATTTGTGTCCTGACCTACACTCAAACTAGTTAAACAAGGCAAAGCGGTATTGAAAACCATGTCACGAAGTGGTTTGGAAGATTGCTTCGAAGACTGCATCAAGCATTCCCATTACACGTTAAACTAGTTTCTAATTAATGGCTTCCACTAAACTAGTTTTAGGACTGTAGTGAGAACGGGGACTATGTGTTTCATAATACATGCGCCATCATCGTCATTATTATGAGAGACATATTGGTACACCACTTTTTAGCATGGAACGTGAGTGAGACTTGAAAAAAGTGAGAAATATTAGTTTTCTGAATTCAAGTGCAGCAAAGAATAGGGATTAATCAGGAATACAAGTGAGATACTTTGAAAGTCTTAGTGTTTGAATTAGATCTTTTTAAAACTTGAAAGCAAATACTGTTATCAGTGCATATACCATGTTGTCAACCAATCTCAAGATGAACGCAGAGTGACGCCTAAAAAATGGTGCAATTCAGGCGCATGTATTATAAACTGTGTGAATTAGTCTATAGTTGTCTGATAAGAAATCGTATATCAAGATTTTTTTACTTGATACTAGAAAATGTAAATGTGCCAAAGCCAAATTCGTAAACGGATTATATAGTATCAATTTTATAGATAGTTTAGTCATCAGAGATACAACTTGTTTACTTGATGATGCTGCAGATGAGTGAACCAATGGAATGTAGAAGAATTGCTTCCCTTTTATATATTCCCCCCCAAAAAAAAAAAAATCTTTTGTTACTTTCATGAGAAGATATTTTCATGAGAATTGTAACTGGTGTAACCTCTGATGAAAAGTAGTTTTCATTCAGATATTGAAAAATTATTGTATATGTGAATGTGTGTGTATGTATATAAATGTATATTGTGATTCATTGCTGCACCAACGATTTCTGAGTACTTCAAGGATTATAAATATGTATTCAATGGTAATTTTGCTTATTGTTCTTGTTAGCAGCTTACAAATATGTATTAAAAAAATATATTTCTGTGTGTACTCTATTTTATCCTTACATTGGTCTAAATCTGTAGCGCCACTATCAGCAGTTAAAATCTGACACTTATTGAGCAGCTGGTGCCTGTTTCATGAAAACTAAGTGTTATAAATACAAATTTGCAGTTTAAAGCTACTGAAATTGATTGATTTGATTGGCTGTTAGTAAACTTGTTAAAAAAACTAAAATTAGTGCATGTGTAATTATAACACGTCTTCTGAAACAGGATCCTGATGTTCACTTTTATTTGAAACCCAAAGAATTAGAAATAGTGTAGCAGTTATATATTAAATTTAGCTTTTCACCAACAAAGCACCACTGAAGCATGAAACATTAATGCAGTATAGAGTGATAATAAAGTTTTGACTTGTTTTGCTTACCATACTTTTAGAAATGACTTTACCACCATCACCAATGATTTAAGGAAAACTAGAGTTCAGAATACAAGCTCAATTTGTTTATATTTAATGAAGTATATGGCAGAATGATTCAGAGAGAAAAAAAGGTGTAAAATCTAACAAAAAAATATATTAAAATGCTTTAAGTGTGATGATTCCAAGGTTAAATTACTACCCCGGATCAAAAACAATGGTCTGAAGAATTTGATCAATATATTGAATAGCAAAGCCTAGAAAAAGAAAACAAATTAAAACAAAATGAAAGTCATATTTAGTTTATGGATTTTTTCTTCAAATTTGAGAGAACTGATGAAGTCATATCATTTGTACATGTAGTTTATAAAATTGCAATTATTCAAAATTTCTGCTCCAAGGATTGAAATAGGATGGACCACTGGTAAAAACGGCAGTTATACATACTGCTCACAGATAGATACATACATTTGCACTTTATTTAGCTTAAACCTTATGACGTCATTAATCAAAATGGTTAGACATTTTGACATTCGATTTGATAAATTTGAATACTTAGATGTGATCGGAATTGCAGTTCAAGCATTTTGCTTTCCCCATTAAAATGTTAAGTAAAGTACTCACTTGATAAACATTTTCAATTAGATACACGCCCAGGACCCCATGACACGATTTTTAGTGATTAATAATTAATTTCAAAGAGCAATGTTGATTGGTAGTCTACTGAGCAAAATGTGCATGCAACAATGGTCTTGATAGGCCAATTCATTTAGCGATTAATCACTAACCTTTGTGTTAAGGGCCCAGAGCTGTAATGTGAGATTCAATGCTAGTTTTCTGTGTTTATCAGACCAATTGTTAGTCTGTTTAAATCGCTATGATACTGGATCTCATGAGACTAGGGGCCTTTTTACACATGAATCTTGAATCATCATTGTAATGATTGCAATTCGGGTCTGTAGAATCATCTGACGATTTAGAGCGAAGCGAAGGCAGTATGTGTCCGTGGTGACTTGTCAATCAAAGCACTGCATCGTAAATACAAACTACTATGAGTGCATGACAATTGTATTATCTACGATAGTGCTTGAAAGGTCACATAAGCTCCGCCCCCTTCTTGGGCTACCCTTCTTTTAGATATTTGAAATAAATAAAAAAGATGTTTTGGAGGTCAAGCCTTTCACTCGCAAATTTGTAACGTAATTTGAGTGAAACTTAACTGGAATTCACCTCCGGAGTAAAATTTGAATTTGTGTTTGTGATTAGCGTTCTTGATTCTTATGTTCTTATTTGGTTTCACACGTGCTAGATGTTCGTCATTAGCCTTATTTTTCACTGGAATCATTCAAATTACGATTTGTTTACTTTTTGAGATCAATTACTTTGTTAGATCAATTACTAGTACTCCAGTACATGCCAAAAGTGACTGTTGCAAATTTTACTGATTCCAGCATTTTATCAACATTTTTCATCCAACAAGTTGTCAGATTTGACATCTTTCCTTGTTTCTGATTGGCTGAGAGGCACAAATTGTCAGAATGTTCCAGTGAAAACTGTCCGAGGAGGTTCCATAATTTAAGGAGGATTTAACACTATCGCCTATCCTAAACCTAACATAAAACCTCATTGCAACCCTAACCCTATATTTTGGACGAAATAAAACCCGGAGATGTTGTCGCCAAAGAAATTTGTCACTGTCCAAGGAAGCAGATTTTGTCGCATAAAACATCCAACAAGTCCTTTCCTTTGATACACTCAATATATTATACTGATTATGAACAGAAATCATAACTATAAAATTTCTGTCAGATATATTAATAGGCAAAAAATGTTTTTTCTCACTGATTTGTGATAGTCAAAGTGGGATATTGATATTTTACAGGACAGTGATAGTATTTATCCATTCTTGTTCTTTAATATTTGTGTTATCTATGCTCATTTATTTGTATGTTCTCAATGCAAATAGAAACTACATTCATCCCACTTATATTTTGTGATTTTAACAGATGTCTGATGAGAAATGTGTAATTCTGATGAAAAATGTGTAATGTTTGTCCGGTTTTTAATAGATTTCATAAAAAGTTGCAATCATGAAAGCTTTGCCATTGTGATGAGTGACATGATAACCTTTATTTAGATTAGTTCTTGTCCCATGTTAATATAGCAGTTACAATATTGGCAATTAAAGTAGCCATAATTGTAAGTCTATGAAATTGACCATCATAAATTTTAATGATTCAATGTTCAATAAAAAAAGTAAAACAAACAATAGTTTAAAAAAATATTTTTGTTTTTAGAGATGTTTTACTGATGTAATGTATTCTTGCTTTTTAAGGGGCAAGGCCACTTTATCTGCAATAATAATTTGAATAAATAGAGAAAAATCAAAAGCTGAAATTTTCATCCAAAACTCGTGATAAATAAAACATTAAATTCCTAATGAGGAATCATATGGTCTGGAACGTTGAGTTCTGCCACCATTTTAGCCAGGATACTCCCCAGGGAGTGGAAATCATGCACTTTATGTGTGGAACAGTGATGGATCCTAAGACCAAGGAAATCATGTTACAATGTAATCGCTTCGAAACACAGTGCTGAAGTGCTATATGAATCTATTATTTTTTTGATTATTTCTTTTTTATCATAATGCTTCTGTTCAAGTAATTTCAAAACTCAGCAAAAAATTGACAAAAAAGAGTCATGCAGATACGGTTCACAAAACACAGGAATGTAGTATCCATCTTTTGAGCAGGATCATCTTACAAATGAGCAAAAATGACATGCCTCTGTTAATTGCAACTTTTTTTACGGTTATGTCAATTTTCAAATAAAAAAGAATTATATGAAAACAGTTGAAAGATAACCAATAATTACCGAGTTAGAGACAGATTTGCATTTTTTAAATGTGATGTCTTCACTCACAATGGTCATTTTGAGTTCTTACGTCATGACATCTGAGGGGGATGGGGAGAGCTGTAATCATATTCCTAATTCAAACTTTTTCCACATATGAGAATGGGGTTCCCATGCATTTGAAGAGATTAGGTGCAGTTTTGACCCACATAATATATACATAAAGATACATAATATCCAACTGTATGAGCACGCAAAAGTAGATAGATTGAAGAGGTGGGAAATGTGTGCTTATACTTGTTGGTATGTTGGTAATGAAAGTGTGGATGTTATGTGTGAGTGAGGTATGCTGTGCGTGTGAAATATGTGGATATGTTGGTTGGTATTGAAGGGTGGATGATTATGAGTGGAATGTGTGGGTATGTTGGTTGGTATTGAGGGTGTCGTTGGAATGGGTTGGTGTGGTTTAATATCCTGGTGTATTGGTATGTATTGTGGAGTGTGGGTGTGTTGGTTGGTATTGAAGGGTGGATGATTATGAGTGGATTGTGTGGGTATGTTGGTTGGTATTGAGGGTGTGGTTGGAATGAGTTGGTGTGGTTTAATATCCTGGTGTACTGGTATGTATTGTGGAGTGTGGGTGTGTTGGTTGGTATTGAAGGGTGGATGATTATGAGTGGATTGTGTGGGTATGTTGGTTGGTATTGAGGGTGTGGTTGGAATGAGTTGGTGTGGTTTAATATCCTTGTGTATTGGTATGTATTGTGGAGTGTGGGTGTGTTGGTTGGTATTGAAGGGTGGATGATTATGAGTGGATTGTGTGGGTATGTTGGTTGGTATTGAGGGTGTGGTTGGAATGAGTTTGTTTGGTTTAACATGCCGGTGTATAAGTATGTATTGTGGAGTGTGGGTGTGTTGGTTGGTATTGAAGGGTGGATGATTATGAGTGGATTGTGTGGGTATGTTGGTTGGTATTGAGGGTGTGGTTGGAATGAGTTGGTGTGGTTTAATATCCTGGTGTATTGGTATGTATTGTGGAGTGTGGGTGTGTTGGTTGGTATTGAAGGGTGGATGATTATGAGTGGATTGTGTGGGTATGTTGGTTGGTATTGAGGGTGTGGTTGGAATGAGTTGGTGTGGTTTAATATCCTGGTGTATTGGTATGTATTGTGGGTGTGTTGGTTGGTATTGAAGGGTGGATGATTATGAGTGGATTGTGTGGGTATGTTGGTTGGTATTGAGGGTGTGGTTGGAATGAGTTGGTGTGGTTTAATATCCTGGTGTATTGGTATGTATTGTGGAGTGTGGGTGTGTTGGTTGGTATTGAAGGGTGGATGATTATGAGTGGATTGTGTGGGTATGTTGGTTGGTATTGAGGGTGTGGTTGGAATGAGTTTGTTTGGTTTAACATGCCGGTGTATAAGTATGTATTGTGGAGTGTGGCTGTGTTGGTCGGTATTAAGGTGTGGGTTGACTGAGTGGGTGTGGATTTAATATGCGGGTGTAATGTATTCAATTTGTGGATGAGTGTGGGTGTGTCGGTTGGTTTATTGATGGTTGGATGGTTATGAGTGGAATGTGTGGGTGTCTTGTTGGTATTGAGGGTGTGGGTGGATTGAGTGGTTGTGCATTTAATATGCAGGTGTATTTGGTATGTATTGTGGAGTGTGGGTGTGTTAGTTGGTATTTAAGGTGTGGGTTGACTGAGTGGGTGTGGATTTAATATGCGGGTGTAATGTATTCAATTAGTGGATGAGTGTGGGTGTCTTGTTGGTATTGAGGGTGAGGGTGGATTGAGTGGTTGTGAATTTAATATGCAGGTGTATTTGGTATGTATTGTGGAGAGTGGGTGTGTTGGTTGGTATTTGAGGTGTCGATGAATATGAGTGGATTGTGTGGGTGTGTTGGTTGGAATTTAGGGTGTGGATGATCATGAGTGGAATGTGTGGGTGTGTTGATTGGTCGTGGGTGTGATTTAATATGCAGGTGTATCGGTATGTATTGTGGAGAGTGGGTGTGTTGGTTGGTATCTAAGGTGTGAGTGGGTGTACTGGTTTGTATTAAATTTGTGAATGAGTGTGGGTGTGTTGGTTGGTATTTAAGGACGTTCCACAGTAAAAGTGAAATCCATGTCATTTTCACCAAACTTTGCACATAGATACTTTAGAACCTTAGTATTCGAAATATGCAAAAATTAACATAGGTCCATGTGCTTGATTTTTTGCTATAGAGCTTCAAATTTCACCCAAATTGATGTTCTTAAGAATTGCGCATTCAAAAGAATTTGGCATTTTTAGACCGCCCAAGATTACTACAATGAGGTTAAACCTCTATTACTCAGTCAAAATACATGAAAAAGTCATCGAATTTCGCAAGAGAGTTAATAATTGTATCGTTAGAATGGAGAATCTATTTAGAGTGCTATTTGTTTGCAATTTTTAGTTTAACAGCACTGTCAGTTCTTAAAAATGGCGTAAAAGATAACAAAATCCCAATCTAAAAAATGTAAAATGTCAGTAACAAACTACAAACGTACAATAAATGCTGCAATTTATTTAAAATCCATGTCATTTTCACCAAACGTTGCAGAGTTGTAGAGGAAGGTATACCTAAGAGGTACAAACATTAAAAAATAGGGGTTCATGTGCTTGATTTTAAACTATCAGCATTTTTATTAGAGCAAATGTGCTTGTTAAAACACCAAAAATGCGCCGAATGCTTAGTATCTATGTAAAGAATAAATCAAAACCACTCTACCATTTATTCAAACTCGGGGTAATATTCGTGATTCTTGGCAGCACTGCAGAGTAAAGTATTTTGAAATTGTAGAGAATATTTTTTTGAATGGTCCATGGAATAATTCAATTTTTTAGCTTCATGAAATAACGCATCGGATCTGCAGTTAACGTGCAGAAGATGAGAAAAATCAGCTCATACCCGCAGCTAATTAATCACCTGTTCATCCATTGTGACGTCAGCGCGCAGAGTGTAAACTATGCGCAGATCATAATGCGCACAAACATAACTGTGGAACGTCCTTAAGGTGTAGGTGGAGTGAGTTTGTGTGGATTTAATATGCGGGTGTAATGTATTCAATTTGTGGATGAGTAAGTGTGGGTGTGTTGGTTGGTATTGATGGGTGGATGGTTATGAGTGGAATGTGTGGGTGTCTTGTTGGTATTGAGGGTGTGGGTGGATTGAGTGTTTGTGCATTTAATATGCAGGTGTATTGGTATGTATTGTGGAGTGTAGGAGTGTTAGTAGGTATAGATGGTGGGGATGAAGACTGTGCCCACCCCCCCCCCCCCCCGTTACGCCACTGGCTACGATATTTTATTAGTGTCGGAGGAGAGACTTACGAATATTCGAGAGAATGCGTAGATGGCCGATTGGTTATATACACCTAAGCATGTGTGGTGTAGCATTTTTGTGAGAGTTGAGGAGAAAAAGGCTTCCAGGTGTGATGATGGAGTGTATGGATGGGTTCGTTTAGTGCATGCGGGTGACCGAGCCGAGGTGCGTTCTGGTCGAGTGGGAGTGGCGCCCGAGTCTCGTCGAGGGTTCGATTCCCGGCCACCACACCTTGAGTAATGCACTTGTATTCAGTGCTCTTGTATCATAAATATATGGTTTAAAGGACAAGTCCACCCCAACAACAAATTTGACTTGAATAGAAGGAGAAAAAGTCCAAGAAGCATACCACCGAAAGTTTTAATCAAGTCTGGTGAAAAATAAGAACGTTATGATATTTCGAAGTTTCGCTTAATTTCACATAAAAGTTAAATGCACAATCAGATGGGTATGCAAATAAGGGGTCTGATGACATCACCCATTCAGAATTTCTTTTGTATTTTCATCATATGAAATATTTTAATTTTCTCCCCTTTGTCATGTTAAACAAAGATATATTCCCCTCCGACCATTGTTTTAACATTTTGTGGTACAATCAAGTGGGTCATTATTGTCAAATCTGTTAACATTGAAATATTAAAGTTAAGCAATATTTTGTCAAAAAGAAAAAAAGAGTTATTATGCATTATAATAGTTGCGTTGATTAAGTCATGTTCCCTCTTACCCTTTTTCTTATATTATTACATGAAATCATTATTTCATTTTTTTTAATAGTGTGTGTGTGTGATTAATGTCTCTCATGTGTATATATATAGCGGAGCGTTGCGGCCCAGTGGATTAGTCTTCGGACTTTGAAACAGAGGGTCGTGGGTTCGAATCCCAGCCATGGCGTAATTTCCTTCAGCAAGAAACTGATCCACAATGTGCTGCACTCAACCCAGGTGAGGTAAATGGGTACCGGTAGGAATTAATTCCTTAAAAAGCTGTGTGCGCTATGAACGCCTAGCTTAGCCGGGTAATATAGGAGCGCCTTGAGCACCTAACAAGGTGGATATGTGCGCAATATAAATACCCTATATTATATATATATACACAACAAAAAAGTAAGTCCCCCCTAAATCAAATTGCTGTAACTTTTGAACGGAATTATTTTGAGATATATATGATATTTCGTAGGTAGTTTTCTACACTCATGAAGCAACTCCTGGGGAAAAATGAGATTGATCGGTTGAGTCATGCATGAATAGTTAAAGATTGAATTAAAAATGACCATTTTTTAAAGTCACAAGAGTCGTTTTCCAGATTGTGCAAATACAAAGTTGGGCAAAAGTTGTTTTTAGGTGAATTTTATGGTGCTAATGCTGTATTACTATCCATCATTTAGCCACTCAACACACAATTTTGATATCGTATGTTCATGGTTGAGTGAGCATAATATTTCAGGGGCAGCAGAAGCGGGGTGGGGGGGGGTTGGGGCCCCCCACTTTTTTCCAAAAGCATGTACAAAAATGTAAAATTGACCATACGATTGTGATTTTTTGCATGGTCAGCCCCCCCCCCCACACTTTTTGCTCAGCCCCTCCCCCACACTTTGAAAACCGTTCCGCGGCCCCTGTATTGTGACGTATCATCATAGGGGTTTTTGGTAGTATCCTCTACAACTTGTAAGGTCTTATTAAACTTTGAAAATGTTGGTGGCTACCCCGATTATAGGCCCCTCCCCCATTTTTAAATTCTGGATACCCCCCTGATTTGTCCATGAATTAGACTGATCATGAGAAATTGTTAGGAAAAGAATACATTTATGCAGTATAAAGAGTATTCATTCCTAAGTTTTCGAATGTGCTCGTGATAGAAATGATGGTTGATAAAAAACAACAGCAATTAAAGTCACATTTGAAACCCAATTTGCCCCCAATATTGAACTTATTACCATTTAAAATGAGTCTGTGACATTGAAAATACAAATTTTCCCACTTTGATGCGTGCTCACTCATCCATGAATAAACAAATCGATTTCATTTTTGCACTGAATTCTGCCCATAGGTTGATAAACATTACTGCCAAATGACATTGCTAAAGACAGCCTTGAAAAAAAGTTCCACCATATTTAATAAGGGGTTACTTATTCTTAAACATATGCACCCATAATGTACACAAGTCTATGAGAGAGGAAGTCAAAATTTTAACAAATATGAAATAAGGGTTTGTTTCATGGACGGTTTTTGTTACATCTGCCAACAGTTATTTCATGACACTTCGCACATGGCTTCAGGGTGACACTATCCAAAAGGCGCGCACACCAAAATAACAATTCGATACGGCACAGAGTGGGGCCAAGGCCTTGAACTTTCTTCCCATTTGCATAATTTTCGAATATTGTGTGCTCACTGATGCATTAAGCATCGGGATTTTCATAAAAATCAAATCAAATGAACCATGCAAGGAGGTTTGTGACAGATATCCATAGTTACAAATTGCATTTTTTCCAATAACGTAAAAAAGAGCTAATCACATTCCACATGTTCATTCAAGCGTGAATGTTTAATTAAACGCCTTTGAATCATTGAAGCATGTTAATTGCTCATGAACATAACGAAAAAAATGATAAAAGGTCAGTTTCAGTTACCAAAATGACACAATACTTGCCTATGATATTTGAAAATCGTATTTTTTGTTTTCAATAAATGTTCATTGAACCGTGAAACGATGCATATTGTTGAAGATACTCTTCCCCAAAATAATTTTCATCATATTCAATCATTTTTATTGAAAAAAATGTGTAAAAAATCCAATTATAGCAAATTTGGACTTGTGTTTATTCAACCGTGAAATTTAGCCAAAAAAGTTGTATCGTCTTTTAGAAAGTACCTTTACAAGCCTTCTGACTATTTTTCATGATGAGAATGTGGAATCAGTCCATATCAAATGGAATCAAAGTCATGATATTTGGCTTGTGACTTTTGAAAAGTGACATTTTTGCCTTCCGACGGTGCTTACTGAAGCATGACGTAAAATACGTTCATAACATTTACTCAGAAGGTAGCTTATAAAATTACCTACACGCTCATGTAAAAATATATCAAAAACTCGCACTGGTTCGGAAATTATTGATGTTTGTTCAAGGGGGGACTTACTTTTTTTGTTGTGTATATATATATATATACATATATATATATATATATATATATATCATTAATTATCATTTTACACATTAAATCAGTAGTCAATACAATTTAAAATTCTTCGATACAGGAACAATTTTCAATAATAATAATAATACAAAGGAATAAGCGCGTGGGGATATCAGCTTGCTGATGAAGTAATTGAATTTATTAATTGCGAGTGGGGGCTGTAATGTAGTGCCGAATGCGAAAGTCTGTTTAATGTATGGTCCCGGTATGTTATGTATATCACTTTTAATAACGTAGATTACCTCATGCTAGGGCTTAGAAATAATGTATTATAATCATGATAAGCGCGACAATTATTGCAGCTCTCTGGATATTAACAAACGTCGTTTCCATAACTACGTTTACAAAATAATGTTATTGCTATGGTACGTTGTTATGGTAACGATTTTTGTTTATCCCTGGCCTGGAGAGTGGCGCCGCCGCTGATCGAGGTAGATGAAAGGCTTTCACCTGTTTACTGTGTACAATTGCGTTTACGACTCGCACCTCGACATCAGCTCTTCTACCTGTTGAATCAGATATACACTACTCAAAAAAAGTTAAGGACCACTTTTTAAAACGTACATAAAGATTTTATACAAGGTGTTTTATTTCTGGAAATACCTCAGTACAACTGTACTAAATGTCCTTAAACACGCTGTAATCAATTTCACGCATGGGTGGTTTCAGTTGTTGCACAATGTCTCTCGCATCACTGCACATCCTGAAAAGTGGGCCCCGAGGGGTATCAGCTACCGACATGAAGTGGTAAAAACGAATGTCTGAGTGTCTTTCAGGCAGTTCAGTAACGAGTGTGACCACCTCCTGCAGCAATAACGGCTTCACAGCGCTGTCTCATGGAGCTGATGAGGCGATTGATGTCTCTGACGTCCAGTGCATCCCATGCAGCCTCCAGAGCCACACCCAGCTGCTGCAGTCCAAGTGGATGGGCTTCGAGCTGCTCGAGACTCCTCCCCATCATGTCCCAGACGTGCTCTATCGGGTTTAAGTCCGGGGACCTCGCTGGCCACTCCATACGCTCAATATCCCCTGGCCCTCAAGGAACTCGGTCACCACCCTAGCTCGGTGGGCACGGGCATTGTCATCCATGAAAATGATGTTTTGTCCCACATTTTCTGCAAATGGCACCACTATAGGTTCAAGGACCTCATCCCTGTACCTCACTCCTGTCATTGCTCCCCCTGGGACCACGTAGAGACGAGTACGGTTGGCGTAGGTGATGCCTCCCCACACCATGACGCTGCCTCCCCCATAACGGTCATGTTCTGCAATACAGGGGTCTGCAAATCTCTCTCCTGGTCGCCTCCAGACTCTCGAACGTCCATCATTGTGGTCAAGGGAAAATCTGCTCTCATCTGTGAACAGAACTCTACGCCATTGCTGTCTGGTCCATCTGACATGCTCCCGGGCCCAGTTGAGACGAATTCTTCTGTGAGCAGGGGTGAGTGGGACACACTGAGCTGGCCGTCTGGCATGCATATTGGCTCTGTGAAGTCGGTTACGGATTGTTTGAGTGGAAACAATCACGCCAGTTGCTGCAGCGAAGTCATTGTTGAGGCGGCGTGCACTGTGAAAGCGGTTGCGGAGGCTGAGATTCGTCAAGTAGCGATCATCTCTAGGGGTTGTCGAAACTGGTCGGCCACTGCGGGGTCTCTCGGAGTATAGCCCTGTCTCTCGGTGTCTTTGATTTGCTCTGCTAATGACACTGTGTGACACGCCCATCATTCTGGCTACTCTTCGCTGACTGAGGCCAGCTTCCAGCATCTGGCTACATCTGTTTCACTTAGGTGGTGTCTTGGCATTGCTGTTGTAGGCAAGTTGTTGATTGTACAGACTAAAGACGGAAAATGCTTTGGAAGACACTTGTCTTATGGCCCACTGCAATGATGCCAGAGACATCATGAAAGAACTGCATGTGTGAAATTGATGTCATTGTGTTTGATGGCATTCTGGACAGCTGTATCTTGGCATTGCTATTGTCAGCAAGTTGTTGATTGTAGAGACTAAAGACAGAAAATGCTTTGGAAGCCACTTTTGTACGGGCACATTGCAATGATGCAAGAGACATGAAAGAACTGCATGTGTGAAATTGATTTCATTGTGTTTGATGGCATCCTGGACAGCTGTATCTTGGCATTGCTGTTGTCAGCAATTTGTTGATTGTAGAGACTAAAGACAGAAAATGCATTTGAATCCACATTTGTACCACTTCACAATGGGCCCACTTTTCAGGATATGCAATAATGCGAGAGACATCATGCAACAACTGAAACCACCCATGTGTGAAATTGTTACAGGGTGTTTGAGGAGATTCAAGACAGCCATATTCGGGTATTTCTAGAAATACAACACCCGGTTTGAAAATTGTATACACACATTAAAAAGTGGTCCTTAACTTTTTTTGAGTAGTGTATATTAATCACTCTGAAAAACATGGTAAGACATTTTATTATTTAGATGGAGGAAAAATTTTGGTGAAAATTGAATAAATTCATTTTTTAAATGTTCAACTATAATCAGTGGCGTAAATACAGAGGGGCATAGGGGGCACGTGCCCCCCAATCGGCTGACCAAAAAAAAAAAAAAAATGGAAAAAAGGAGAAAAAGAGGGAGAAAGGAAGAGAAACGTAGTGGGAAAGAAGAAAATATTATTTTTTATAATGTTATATTATAATTATGTTATGTTACATTACATAACAAACATTTTTATCATAACTTTATGAAACGTAATTTGCTCAGGGCCTATGTCTTCATTGTTCCTGGTGCTCGCATTGTCTGTTTAACGAGATATATAATCCTGTTGTACTAAAACCTCCCGTTTTCAACTCAATATACACCAAATATATTTCCTCGCACTTCGAGTTATCATTGTTTTATGAAGTGACATGTGCTTCTTTTTCATGACTACTTAAAGTGATTTCCCCATGTTAAGGTCTTAATATTTATGAAACATTTCCTGCCCGTGATTACGTTCGCATTAGTGGATTGGTGAGATATGTCTGCTCTCCATGAATCCCTAAAATCAGTCCTTAAAATGTCCCCCTTTCTTATCTTAATATCAAAAAGTTTCACCGCACTCACATCATTTGGTAATTGAAATACGTATGGTTTCGTAAATTCCTACAAACAAGCCTTAAAAAGCCCCTCTTCAGGTCTGAATTTCCTAAATTTTCAGCTCGCGCTTCGCTTCGCGCTCGCAATATTTGATTAGTAAGATGCGTATGTTATTCATGATTGCAATGACTACAAGTGCTTCGTGTGTTTAGATGCAATTCTAACAAAATCAGCAAGCGCTTGGCACTCGCATTACATGACTCTGGTGAGATATGTATCCCCTTAATATATTCCTAAAATATAGTCATTAAAATTTCCCTGTTTGGGTTCAATATATACAAAATTTTCAGTTCGCGCTCGCATTGTTTAGCGAGACAGGTACCTATCATGATTACAAAAATTTGATTATAATGTCCCTTTTTAGGTCTGAATATAAAAAAAATTTAGCTCGCGCTTCGCGCTCGCATTATTGAACCAGTGAGATACATATCCGTTTAATTACAATGTCCTTAAAATATCTCTATTAGGTCAGTATACCTGGCAACTGAGCGCGCTTCGCGCGCTCACTAGGTGACTCAAAATTTTTGCTGGTGCCCCCCCCCCCAATGCCGTGACCCACGGTACGCCACTGACTATAATATATCATGGGTGTCGATCAGTGTCCATGGTGAGGGGGGGCGGGGGATGACTGCAGGCCCGTTACCATGAGGAGGGGGAGGGGTTCCGCGGAACTCCGCCGTTTGCCAACAGAAAAAGAAGGAAAAGAGGAAGGAGAGGAGGAGAAGAATAAACAGGATGAGAAAGGTGAATGAAACAAGGGGCTTAAAATATCACATATGGAAGTGAATATACACCAATTATTCTGCTCGCGATTCGAGTTTCATTATTATTTTTGTTTCAGCGATATGAAACAAAACTGTCAAGTTAGGGCAGACCGGGGACAATTGTAACAAAATTTACTGAATTTGTATTATCACCATTATTAAAAATAAATACCTGCTCAAACCTTTATAAAACGACAGATGAATATCTTGGCTTGAAATATGAAATAAATTGGTTTAGAAGCTATTATCATTTGAAAACAAGAGGTCAAGTGTTGCAATATTGCGACACAACACGGGGTAATTGTAACACACATATAGGGCAATTTTACAGATGCAAGATTTTTAACATTTGAATTTAAACCACACTAGCTCCACATATAATAAAACATGACCAGGCTTGACTCATTTAGATTATATTTTAGTTTCCACTTGCTATTATTTGGGGGAACGTTTTGACTGTTTTTAAAGGTTGTGGGTGGTGGCTTCAGCCAAACTGTAGAACTACACATCAATTTCTATTTGGGTTCTGAATCTACTTTAAATGATTAATAATGTACCTACCCAGCATCTCTTTAAATTGAAGACTGGTAAAACAATATAGATTTTGCTATTAAACTTCAATGTATTCTCTTCCTATATCATTTCTTAATGAGGTGGTTATGACAGCTTTGTCTAAAATCAATAGAAAATATATACGCCACTTTTCTGGACGAAGATCAACATTTCTTTACCTTGTTAACAAACGTATCAAATCCCGAATTACTGTTTTATTCAGCTATCATTTGTGCGAAAGAAATGCTCCTCCTTCAGTTTACTCCATTTAATTTACCCTCTCTGTATATCCTAGGTGATAGAAATTTATATCAATGCCTAACATATATAGGGATATTAGGCATTTTTATCACCTGTTTGTATATAGAATTTTTACACTGTACAAATTCGTGTAGTTCAGCATTTCGCAGCGAATTTGATTTCATTAATAAATATAATATATCTATTGGATTGATATGTTCAAAATTATTATTTCTAATGTCTGAGCTTATTTCTAGAAAAGATTACCTCGTAAAAAAAAATTTTGATTGACAAAACGTTCTCAAGTTTAAGCTTATCGATGAGGCTACTCTGTGCTTTTTATATTTTAAATTGGCCTATACTCAGATTTAGAATGTTGACAATAGAAGAAACTATAATAGTACACTCTCCTCGTGTTTTAACTTATTCTTTTCTTTTGAAGTGATATAGATTATGAAAAAAAAACAGAAAGAGCAATAAAACACGGAAGGTTCTGATTACAATTAGGCAAATTTCCTTAGACAAGCTGCATATTTTGTATCGTAACAAAACAAATTTGACAGATACATGTTTAGTTATGTAGACCTAATTATTCTCCTAAACTTATAGCCCTGAAGGCTACCTTTTCCTTGTAAACAAAATAAATTGATTGACAGATATGGTTCAAGTTATGCAATTCTCTTGTCCGAGCTTCAATTTTAACAGTTTATAAAGTGCCAGGGGCAATTGTAACTTGGTGTTTCATCTTCCCCCGAGGAGGGTGGCCACATTTAGAAGGATTTTAGGATGGGTACCGTTGCACATGTAGACTGTACTATAGGCTGTAAGTTAAAACTCTATCGCCTGGCCGCTTACGTCCTGTGTACATAGGCCGGCATAGGCCTACCGGTAGCCTCTAACGTTAACTGTTATGCCATAGCAATACACACAGGTTTTTTTCGAATTGTAGATCTCTTTATCTAGATCTAACGTTAGATCTATGCAAAGAAGTTTGATGTTCTGAGTCTGGCCCCGTTCTAGTGTGGTATGATTCCGTCGGACTAACACTACAATTAGGCCTAGTCTAGCTTCATCTTTTCTATCTCTAGATCTAACGTTAGATTTCTTGATCTAGATCCAGGTCTAACTTTAGACTTAGATCTAACTTAGAATCTAACGTACTTAAAAGTTCCACTTCATTACACACTCGTATTCGTAACTAGACCTAACAGTTAGGCTAGGTCCTAGTCTGCGTGGAGTGTAGGCCTAGATCTATATAGGGTCTATCCTTTTTTTATTTGACGGAGTCTAAAATTCTAAGTTAAATCTAGATAAGTTAGAATCTAGTCTTGCATTTCAGATCACACACATTATTAAGTTATCTAGAATCTAGATCTAGAGTTACATGTGCAACAGTTAGGTCTATACAGCTCTAGGGTAACTGTCAATATTTGTGTGACAATTTCAAAGTTGTGCATGCCATGACAACTTTGTTGTCAGCGACATGAACGATTTGTCATGCAGTGGGTTTCCGTGCAGTGCTACATGACAAATTAAAATTCATGCATGACACTATTTGTCATACATTACGAATTAATTTCCATGCATGACAAACTGATTTCTTAGCATGACGAATCAAAATTAAAACATCGTCAAATAAGACCATTCTTCATTACGAATTAAAACTTTTCTAATGACAAATCTTATCCCATGAATACTTGACGAATTCAATTTGTCAAGGAAATCTGCTTGCATGACAATTTTTTTTGACAAATTCAAAGTTTGTCAAATAAGACCATGTTTTGACGATTTTTTTTTTGTCAATTGACTAGATATTTGTATAGATTCGTCGTTGAAATGTTAGTCAAATACAGGCCTAAGAATATACCTTCTAAACATGACTGCTATAGCTTAATTACCTACATGTATCTGTCCAGATGAAAACTTTGTGTAATGTGAGATATTACTTTCGTACTTAAAAAACACTAATTTTGCTGTAGAAAGCTCCATGAACTATTATATATTTGCTTGAAGTCGAACAGCATGAGCGATAAAATGCACATGCTCTATAAAAAGCTTATCCTTGTTTCTGCTAGCAATGGGAGCCTCTGTTACATTTGCCCCGTGTTACAATTGTCCCCGGTTTCCCCTATGATTACAATAAGTCTTGAATATCAAACATGAGGGGGGGTGTTCCGTCAACATTTGTGTACGACAAGTTGTCAGGTCTGACAACTTTCCTTGATCATGATTGGCTGAGAGCCACTGTTGCCATAATAACCATGGTGACTGTCGGATAAAACAGTACTTGACGGATAAAACGTTTGACATGTCCTCTCATGAAACGCTCCCCATGTCGCGCTACGCGATCGCATAATATCAGCGATATATGTATCCTAGTCATGAATTCCAACTAAAACTCTTATTTGAGATAACCATCGAGGTGGTTTTCAAATTAACTGACGAGCATTCATGATTTGATGATTGTTTAATATTTTGGCATATTCATTTCATCCCATGTACTGAAGAGGAACAAAGTGTTGATTATGTTTGGTATTGGGTATTTTACCATTATGATAATAGTAGCCCAGCTATAATACCACTGTGCACTGCCAAAAGCTAACAATGGAACAGACGACTTCAAAATCATGATCACTATAACGTCTAGCACCTGGGGAGTGTTTTATCAATATTTGTCACACAAATTGTCAGATTTGACAATTTTCCTTGATCTTGAATAGGCTGAGAACTGCTGTTTCTATATGGTGAGTGCGAGTCGAAAAAAACAAGGACTTGGCGGATAAAACCTCCTACAAGTCCTATCACGAAACGCTCTTCAGGTATATGTCAGATCTTCATTATTAGAATTTGAATTCAGCCTAATGCTATGTCGGGAAAGCTTACGCAACATCTTCGTTTGAAAAGCCATATTCTAATGAAAATAGGATCATTTCAAGAAAAAAAAAATCGCTCTTCAACTAAGCACAAACTGGCTTATAGGGATGGTAATGAAGGGTGTGGGGTGAGTTTATGTCGTTTTGTGTACGCGGGTGACCGACAACTAGTGCGTGGTCGAGTATAGGCCTATTGTGAAAGTTTGGGTGTTCGATTCCCGGCCACCGCACCTTGAGTAAGGCATTTGCATGCACTGATCTTTGACCATATATCTTTAAGGGGAAAGCGAATGGTCGCACCTACAGTTCGTCGGCAAGTCCGATTGTATATATTTATTATACTGTATATCAATATAGTAGAATCCACCGAGCAAAAAAAGGTAATTTCTAAGCGAATTTGATTTAAAAAAAATGATTGATTTGTAAAGTTTAGCAATATTTTGTGAAAAAGAAATTGTATGCAACATTGATAAGCATGATAAGTGAATGGCGATATATGCTTGTTGATGAAGTTATTGAATTACATTTTTGAAAGTGGGAATGTAATATTGCGCTGAATGCGAGAGCCTGAACAGAGAAATGTCTCCAATTGCTTTACGTTTATTGCATAATTTCCATCTAATTTTATTAATTAAAAGTTCCAATATCAAATACTGCCTTAATGTATATGTTCGCGTTATACGCCACCCTCTCTGGTAACTTAGCGAGTATTAACATCGTCATGGGAACATTCTTTGTTTATCTCAGGTGACCTGCAACACTATTACCCTCAATGCATAGAGGGTTTATTATTGCACATGCATGTTAACCTCGGCAGAAGCTCGTCTAGCTGTTGAACCAGACACCTCTCGATCGATCATTCTCAAACGAACATGCGGTAAGACTTAAATTAGTTGGATGAACAATGTTGGTGAAAATTAAATAAAAGCATTTTAAAAGTTTCATCTATTATCAAGATCTTTCTTACGGTTGTGCTTGATTAAAATAAATCCGTGTTGATTAATTAAGACACATGTAGCAGAGCATGGTAAGATTCCGCCTAGATATGATATTTACCCTGTGTATTACCCTGTATATCATCTTCGTCGTTTCCATCTTTTTAGAGCTTTTTATTATTTTTTACAGCTTTCTTGTTTTATCTTTGGACGTTCGTCGTGAGAACATGATCTGCTATCATGCATCTTCGCCTGACCATCCTGCAGCTCCTCTGTTTCTTTTTTCAAATTCTCTGTTTGATTTCTTGCTGTGAAGGAAATAGCTATTCGAAAGAGAAAGGAAATATCATCGAACTGAACTATCAGCAACTTGACTCGGGCTGTTGTCAATTTACCCTGTTTTATGGTGATGCACCTTTCAACGAGGATGGAATAGCACTTGTGACAGCGCAGGACGCGCAGTACAACGAAAATAAACATAAACGGACAACCGTGAGGAAGGTCTGCCTAAACGCCGATTGCGCGTTAACAGTGAGTATCAGCAACCTGGAGATAACGGATTCTGGCCGTTACTCGTGCATCTTAACGTGCCGGAATATAACGTCCAATCAGACTCACAACCTTCAAGTTTACCGGCCTCCTGGAAAGGCACATTGCTCTTGGCCTGACGAAGACCCGATAACAGCATCCCCATCTTATGTACTTACACCTTTAGACTGTTCGGCTGAGAAAGGTTTCCCCAGTGGTACTATCATCTGCTTTCATAAGCAGAGCGAGCGACAAACCAATCTGTATCGCCCAGCTCAAATTCACACGATATCTGACAATATCACATGCCGAGTATGGCTCATTAAAGATTCGAGCACCAGGTGCTGTTCTCATACTGCTTACATTTCGAAAGGCTATGACGATTGTACTGATTTTATAGCTTCGTCACCAATCAAAGGCGCGAATAACGACCTGAAGCAACCTACCAACGACAGTTCAGCTGACGCTGCATTCATGGAAGTCAGTTGGATGGTAGATGGCTCCGGAGGACAGATGATTGAGCCAGCTTTTTCCGCATTTTCTATTTGTCAGTGCTGGTCCGTGTTTCATTTGTTGAAGAATTTCCCACTTTCAGCGAATTAAGATTTTGTTGGCTTTGATACTCTTTCTTATTGTTGAATGAATATGGCAATGTTATTTTACTTGTTCGCTAGTTTGCTTACCACTGCCGGCGGATGTACTTCCCGAATGAGGGTACAATTCGACATTGGTGAAATTGCATCTATGGACTTTAATTATCCAAAGATGTATGGTCCAACCGCACCCAGTGTAACATTGAACTTCGGTAATTATGACCCATTTTACCAAAATGGAGGCCTCGTTTCATCTGTACTGAATGGCAATCTAGAGAGGTATTTAGTCAATGAGCTAGAAATAGACGATATGATAACTGTTCGTCTTACCATTAAAAACCTAACGAGCGAAGATGGTGGAACTATCATTTGCCACTTTAAGAATAAGGGAAATAACTCATGCACTGTTCAAACCATTCTTTCTATACAGTTCCCACCCGGTAATGTATCTTGTTCTTTCGGTGATAGGTCTGAGCTGTACCACCCTGATGATTTGTCTGTCATTTTGTCATGTTTAGCACAAAGAGGCACTCAGCCTGGACATATTCTGTGTTACATGGGTCAAAGAATCGCTCCGAGATGTAGGGCTTCACAAAATAGCACATACATGTTTGGAAAATTCTTGGTGACGAGAAATCTAAACCTGGCATGCTGTTCCTTGAGGATTGGGATAAATATTCCAAAGCAAAAATGTGATCAGTATAGACAGCAGCCAACCAGGCCAGAGGTTACGCCAAGTCTTGATCCAAAAAATGCAACAGAAGAAATGTGTGATTGTAGTTGTGATAACTATAGGCATATTACTGGCCTAGGGACTACTCTTGGTTTTTCTTTGTTAGGGAATTTTCTTTTGATATGTGTGATATGTCTACGACAAAAGAGGAAAAAGGGGGAGGGGGAATGCCAATGAAATAAAAAAAACAATACCAATAATAAGGGATCCAAATGTAAGATACCCCAAATAAATGAACGGTGCCATGACGTCTCTTTTTAGTGAATATAATGTAGCTGTAAAAACTTTTTTTGGGGGAGGGGGGCATATCACTTAAAACTATCTTAGGTTCTCTACTATATATTTTACCTTCCAAACTAATTGAGAGCAGTCGTTTTGGAATTACCAAAACGTTTTGGTGGTCTCTGATATTTGAATCGATAAAACGCTGTTAAAATACTTAAATACCGCATTGAATCGCATTTTTCATTTTATTCTTTGTTCATATTGTTCCTTAATCCATTCATTTTATTTAATAAATAAATATAATACTTAAACAAATTACCCATTCATTTATTTACTAAGTATACAAAATATGCTACAAAAAATAGGATAGAATAGTGCCATATTGGCAAAAACTATTTATACTTTCATGACACCCCCTCCCCCTTTTCTCTCTTAACCCTAAATAGACTGGGCTATTTCGATGCGTAGGAAGACGGGGGTTGATTCAGCCCCCCCCCCCCCCCCTTATGATCTCAGCCGTCGATCGCGCGATCGCGACGAAAAAACGCGCGTAACACATTTTATTATAAAGGTATACATTTTTGGAATTCCCTCCCTAATCATGTTAAATCGGTCAAGACTTTTTCACAATTTAAAAGAGTATTGAAACAACACTTAAAAAATGTCCCCACTCTGTAATGTTAAATATTGTAGTCTTATATATAACTATTTAGATATGATTTCTTTAATCAACTTGTTTTACATTGTTTCATCATCTTTTGTTGTTTGCGTGAAAGTTTGATGTCAAACTTATTTGTACTTTTTCATATCTTAGGTTTTACGATTCATGAATCTTGTATTAGTTACGATGCATTTACCGCTACCTAAAAATTGATTATTAGTATAATTCTCATATGTAACTTAAAAGTAATGATCGTTTACTCAACCTGTTTTACAATTATTTTAATCATATTTTGTTGACTGCGTGTTTTTCATGGCAAACTTATTTGCTTTTGTCTTTTTATATATTAAGTTTTACAATTCATCGTGTTAATTTAGTGGTCTAGACTTAATTGATGTAGTTTGTAGATTTATATAGGTGTTTTTTCATAGATGTACATTGTCTTCAATTACTGATGTACGGACCCCATTGGAAATAAGCCATCTCGGCTTTCATGGGTTATCCTGTCAAGGTATACACTTCTGTTCATATTTTCTTGTACTTGTTCATAGTTACCTGACAAATAAAATCAATCAATCAATCAACCCATTGACATAAGGCATAGGCCTAATGTACAACACTATAGGATCAAATTTAAAGAAAACTAAAACCCAAGAAGAGAAGCAATCTTATTGGAAAGAGTAAAATGAGAGGAACAATTAAAAAAAAGTTTCATTAAAATCAGTTATAAAATAAGCAAGTTATAGAAGTTTGAAAACTCTTGTTGCACTTTCTATGGGGATCCTTAAATTGGCAAACTTGCTTCAAAATGGCTGATTTTGTGGACAACTCTCCATATGTTTTGTACATAAATTTTCAAATTTTCCTCATTATCTTCCAAATTGCATCTTGCCTCCTTCTGAGCACAAAATATGTCATGGGAAAATTTAATTCACACCACATATGTCAAGGTCAGAAGGCTATGATATGAAATATGTAAAATAAAGGGGGAAATCTGAAAATTTATTTACAAAACAAATGGAGAGTTGTCCACAAAATCAGCCATTTTGAAGCATGTTTGCCAATTTGAGGATCCCCATAGATAGTAAAACAAGACTTTTAAAATGTCCATAACTTGCTTATTTTATAACCGATTTTGATGAAACTTTTTTTAATCGTTCCTCTCATTTTACTCTTTCCAATATGATTGCTTCTCTTTTGGGGGTTTTGGTTTCCTTTAAATGCTATTTTTTGTTCACAGACTCTCAATATGAAACTGATCAAGTGTACTTTGCAAACAAAATATTAACATTACATTTATTTATTTATGCATTTTAATGTTTTCCACATTTCTTACGTGTTAGTTGTTTTCATGAAAATTGTCGGCAACTTTATTTTGGCCATAAACATAATCAAATTAATTGATTTTTGTCAGTAAAAGATCTATCGATGATTTATCATAACTTAACAAGGCAAACGCCAAGCGTTGTCTCGCCTGCATATTGCAGTCCTGAAGAGACTGCATGTCAAAACTATGCTATATGACATCTGAGGCTGTCAGCAGTTTAGGGGGTGAATTGTGGTATTGACAGTTTACATATGCATTAATGGTATAGGCCTACTTTATCCCTAGAAAATCAGATAACACTAAGAATGCTGTTAATACTATGAAGCTATAATTATTTCCATGCAAGTAAGGAAATGAATGTTAGTGAAAAAGAATGTAATTAATAATAATGGAGTAAAATTGTAGAATTAAAGTAATTATTAAGGTGTTATGGCAAACTTATTGTTTGAAAAAATGGAGGAAAGATTGTGCATGAAAGATAAATGTAAAAACTTATTGTGTGTGATTTTTAGCCATCTTGCCTTCATTTTAGCAGTAGGGTTTTCTAAATTGATCTGTGTGCATATGATAAGTAAATGATGCAAGAGTGAAGTACTACAAGATAAAATAAGCAATAGGGTATGAGTAGGAAGTTTACAAGAGTGCAGTTTTTTTTTATAAGCACATTTTGATTAAAGGCTATGATAGATGTGAGGGCAAAATGTCCTGTACCTTCAAGACATGGACCTCTGTTACAAGTTTGGCGATCTCACCTCGAAGCTATAGAAAGTTATTGTGTGTACAACACAGCACAGTGCCAGTCATGGAAAATTCATTGACCTTTGACCTTATTCAAATTCGACTCATATTCAAACTTGACCTGTGCCTTCAGGAGATGGACCTCTGTTATGAATTTGGCGATCTCACTTCGAAGCTTTAGAAAGTTATTGTTTGTACAACACAGCACAGTGCCAGTCATGGAAAGTTCATTGACCTTTGACCTTATTCAAATTCGACTCATATTCAAACTTCACCTGTGCCTTCAGGAGATGGACCTTTGGTATGAATTTGGTGATCCCACCTCAAAGATATAGAAAGTTATTATGTGTACAACATAGCACAGTGCCAGTCATGGAAAGTTCATTGACCTTTGACCCTTGACCTTATTCAAATTTGACTCATATTCGAACTTGACATGTGCCTTCAGGAGATGGACCTCTATTATGAATTTGGCGATCTCACTTCAAAGCTTTAGAAAGTTATTGTGTGTACAACACAGCACATTGCCAGTCATGGAAAGTTCATTGACCTTTGCCCTTATTCAGATTCGACTCATATTCAAACTTGACCTGTGCCTTCAGGAGATGGACCTCTGGTATGAATTTGGTGATCCCACCTCGAAGATATAAAAAGTTATTACGTGTAAAACATAGTACAATGCCAGTCATGGAAAGTTCATTGACCTTTGACCTTAATCAAATTCGACTAATATTCGAACTTGACCTGTGCCTCCAGGAGATGGACCTCTGATATGAATTTGGTGATCCTACCTCGAAGCTATAGAAAGTTATTGGGTGTACAACATAGCACAGTGCCAGTCATGGAAAGTTCATTGACCTTTGACCTTTGACCTCAATCAAATACGACTCATATTCGAACTTGACCTGTGCCTTCAAGAGATGGACCTCTGGTATGAATTTGGTGATCCTACCTCGAAGCTATAGAAAGTTACTGGGTGTACAACATAGCGCAGTGCCAGTCGTGGAAAGTTCATTGACCTTTGACCTTTGACCTTAATCAAATTCGACTCATATTCGAACTTGACCTGTGCCTTCAAGAGATGTACCTCTGGTATGAATTTGGTGATCCTACCTCGAAGCTATAGAAAGTTATTGGGTGTACAACACAATTGTTGACGACGACGACGACGCCGACGCCGCCGACGACGCCGGAAATAGTGATACCTATGTCTCGCTCCGCTAAGCAGGCGAGACAAAAACTATTCGAAGAGAGGATACCAAAAAGTCACTTGGTGGGCTATATCTGGTTTTCAAAAAGAAAACCATATTTGTCAGAAGTTCAATATCTGCTCTTTAACTTGATACCCCAATTACATAGGTGCCGGGTAAAAATGGCAGAGGTAATAATGGCAGAGGTCAAAATGGCAGAGGTAATAGTGGCGGAGGTAAAAATGGCGGAGGTAAAAATGGCGGAGGTAAAAATGGCGGAGGTAAAAATGGCGGAGGTAAAAATGGCAGAGGTAAAAATGGCAGAGGTAAAAATGGCAGAGGTAAAAATGGCAGAGGTAAAGATCATGACATGCTACATCAGCAAGGAAAAGATAGAGCCTTTCCGGTTAATATCAGTCATAATTATTGACCTTGAATGAACTCCTATCGACGAAATGAGTATTATGAACTGATGAGATATTATTCGGATTGTTTTTCATCATGTTAGGTCTATACTTTATCGCTGATATGATTAAAATCAAACATTTTAATGCCAAAATGATTTCACATAGTGAGTGATGAAAGGATTTATCTTGGCCAGTTCGTATAGTAGAACAGCACTTCATCATATACATTTTAAACGAATTTTAATGTGAACACCAATGTGCGATTGTGCGCTACCATTAACACACTGAAATAGACGAGTTCGGGATTTCTTTTAACCACTTGCATAACTTGGATAACAGAAAACTAATATAACGTTCTGTAATAAAATTAATTTTTCATATTATAACATCATTATGGATCCGAATAGATTGATGTGATACGTATATACAGTGTAATTTAATGTAAATGATATTATAATAGCAACCAGTGTTGATTTTTTCAGAGCAATACCTCATTGCAGCTAGTCCAAGTGGATGTCAGGTTCCTTGACTAGTTTCTATGGTAACGTTTACTGCATGGTGAAGGTTTGCGGAAAATCCATCAAAGACTAAGAAATTTATTAGAAGCTTGATTTTTGTGACGTCATATACTAGCAACTGCCCCATATTTTATGCACCAAAATGTAAACTTTTCAATTTTTTTAATCAGTGGTTCATGATTGCTAACAAAAATCTTTCAGGAGCGGATGTGACATTATTTGTACGTTACTATACTTAGGGTACAATAAAAACCTTCTTTTTTTTTTTATTATTACACCATATATGGGGATAACTGCTCGCAAATGACGTCCCAATTAAAATTAAAATGTAAAATTCTAATAGCTTTTAAAATCTTTGATAGATAGCATTTTAATTATTTTGTGCTATTTTTACAATAAATTTTATGTCAGTCTGAATTTTCCTTGTAATAAATTAAGTACAATACTTTGGATCCAAAGTGTGCTTCAAATTTGAATATTAGAATAGCGATTTGACATGAGAAGGCCTTGCATGTAAGTCCAGGAAAAAATAAGGAATACCAACTCAAGTGTTTCATTTTTACCTCAGCCATTTTTACCTCTGCTTTTATTACCTCTGCCATTATTACCGCTGCCATTTATTCCTCTGCCATTTTACCTTTGCCATTTTTACCACTGCCTTTTTTAAATCTGCAATTTTTACCTTTGTCATTTTTACCTTTGCCATTTTTACCTCTGCCTTTTTTACCTCTGCCCTTTTTACCTTGGCCATTTTTACCTCTGCCATTTTTACCTTTGCCATTTTTACCTTTGCCATTTTTACCTCTGCCATTTTTACCTCTGCCATTTTTACCCCTGCCATTTTTACACCGAGCCATTACATAAAATGGTCAAGAAGTAACAAATTTCTGGTTATTTGAAATAAGGCTTGAATTTCAATAATTTCATGAAATGGAGAGGTTTCACAGGCTAGCGTCAAGACTCACTCGACACTCAGCCATGCATTAAGTCTTTTGTTAACCGTGCGATAGCTTCTGTTGGAACCGGTGAAAACACATTAATGAAATTATGGAAATACAAGCATTGTTTCGAGGGAACGGAACTTTTTCACTTCTTGGCCATGTTCGGTGATTAAGGTATCAAATAAAAGAGCAGATATTAAACTTTTTAGGCATGTGATTTTCTGTTTTAAATTCAGATACCCCCGTCAAATTATTTTTTGGTGTCCTTTCTACAAATTGTTTTTTGCTCACTCATGCGTGAATGAGGAATAATCTAAGTAATTTCTGATAAAAAAGGAGATCCTAAGCTTTACATTGGTAGGCCATTTGTCATTGTATTTATGATTAAGTTATGATAAATCATCGCGAAATTGGTTTCGTGATTTGTGGGACGAATATATGTATTTATGTATGTATATATGTTGCTGATGAACCCTCAGGGTGAAACCGTCTGTACAACTAAAATCTGAGCAACTCGCTCCTCCCTATAATATATATATATATATATATATATTATAAAGTAACAGTTTGCATGGGACGTGTTCGGAGAGGGGTTCGGTGAGTTGAATCTATTATTTCAAAATGAATTTTCTTTTAAATTGTGGTAACTTATGCATGTCTTCTCACTGTGTTTGTTTCTTATCAACATCATGGTCAATATAATGTATTCAATTTAGTGTATGTGACCATGTATTTCATTAAAGGATGTTTTATAAAAGTAGTTCATATTCAAATTTTATGATACCTTATGCATATTTACTCACTTTTAGTGCTTTCCAGACTAGTATATTCAATTTTGTGTTTGTCACGATGCCTTCAAAAAAGGGTATGTGGGAGTACACCCTTCCTTTTTTACATTTAGTCAAATATAAAGTAGGTGTGTGTGCAGTGCACAGTGTGTCTACATTATTATGTCGATAGTAGTTTGTATTCACATTTTACATGTTTTATGATACCTTATGCATATTTACTCGCTGTGTTTTCTTCTTGCCGAAATAATGTATTCATTTCAGTGTGACCATGTCTTTCAAATACGGTATTTTACACACACATACTCACACATGTATATTGTATGTATATACATATATATATATATATATATATATATCATCAGTCGCTGATGAGCCTTAGGGTGAAACAGTCTGTACGACTAGCTTAGTTAAGCAATCCAACCAATAAATTATTTATACTCAGCTCCTACTCAGTCGAGCACTATTAGATATTGCAGTATACCACTACCTACTTACTTACCTATATATATACACAGTGCGTCCCACAAAAAAACGAAACCGAGATTTATCGATGATTTATCATAACTTAATCACAAATACAATAGACAAGTGACTCACCATTATAAAGCTTAGAATTCCCTCTTCCATCTGAAATTATTATATTATTTCTCATTCACGCATGAGTGAGCAAAAAACAATTTAAAGAGGGGATACCAAAAACTCATTTGGCGGGCTGTATCTGGGTTTCGAAATAAAAACCATATATTTAGAAAATTCAATATCCGTTTTTTATTTGATACCTCAATTACAGAAAATGGTCAAGAAATAACAAATTTCTGCTCATTTCAAATAAAGGTTGAATAAACTGAAGAGGTTTTACAGGCTAGCGTTCCGAGTCACTCGACACTCCATTTTGTTGACGATCAGCCACGCATTAAGTATATTGTTAACAGTGCGATAGCTTCTGTGAGAAACCGGTGAACAGTCAGACCGCATGTCCCTATGCTAATGAGCAAAAAGGCCAGACTCATCCAAATCATCTCGCGGCTGAATCCTCCTCCTTGCAGAATCCTGTGATTCGTGAGATTTTATTTCTCTAAGAATTTACCTGTTTTACGGTTAAATGAAATATCATTGCACCATCAGATAGAGTAAATGTTATTATTTATTTGTATACAATGATAAATAAGTAAATTTCTGGCCTGAAAATATGCCTCAAAACTGAATTTTCTTCCTCTGTTTTCTTTTGCAAATTGTGCAAAACTTTTTATTTTGAGCCTCAATGATATATATATTTATATCACCATAAAGCTGAACTTCTGTACTTTCTCACAATGCCACTCTTGATATGCAGCACCTTTTAATCGGGTCAAGATCACACTTTTCCCCAAGGTACAAGACGAGATTTCTAAAATTTTGTACTTGCATGAAATACAGAGTTATGATTGGCTGGATAAGGTTCACAGAACAACAGGCGCGGGTAATTTGAGGAGATTACCACATAGGAAGTGTGACCTTCCTATGAACCCAGGCACTGGAACCGTTGGAATTTGCCAGTGCGTGGTCTCTTTTACCAATCAGAGTGCAGTATTCAAGCTGCTTTATGTACTTGGACAATTAAAAGTGTGATCTTGACCCGATTAAAGCAATTCTTATTTTGAAACCTATACCATTTTAAAGCATACATATTCAGCTTTATCATGATTAAAAAATCATTTTGGCTCAAACAAAAATAAAGTGCGAAAATAGCAGCTTTTCTCAGGTGAAAATAATTATTTTGTAGCATATTTTAGATCAAAACTTTAACCTATATTACAAAATCTTTGAATAAATTCAAACACATGACCTGAAAGAATAATTCTTCTTCTTTACAATGATACCAAAATCGTGAAATTCGATGCACAATTAGAGCAGCAATGACCGAATGAAAAGGGGTGTTTTGGTCCGCATCAAGCTCATTAAGTATGCAAAACCTCTCAAGTCATGAATATCACTTGGATGAAAGAAGCCACTTTTTGGGGACCTGCCTACTGACTGTGAAAAAACGTTTATTTAATGAAATTGTGGAAATGCAAGCATTGTTTTGAGGGAAGAGAATTTTTTACTTCTTGACCATTTTTTGTGAGGTATTAAATAAAATGAACAGATATTGAACTTTGTAGGAATGTGATTTTCTTTTTTGAAATTCAGATACCCCCGTCAATTGAGTTTTTGGTATCCTTTCTTCAAATTGTTTTGCTTACTCATGCGTGAATGTAATGTCAGACGAAAGAGGAGATTCTAAGCTTTACAATGGTATGTCACTTGTCTATTGTATTTGTGATTAAGGTATGATAAATCATCGATAAAACTCGGTTTCGTTTTTTCTGGGACGCACTGTATTTGTATAAAGAGTTACTGTCAAGTCAGAATAAGTGTGGGTGCGCTCTTCTTTCATTGTTTGCAATGGTTAAAATGTATTATCCCGTAATTGATCTTAATTTGAATTTTATAATATCTTATAAAGATTTCTTGCCAAAACATAGGGATATATTCATTTTGGTGTGTTATCATTATCTTTCAGAAAAAAGTATTTCATAAAATTTCTACTATAGTAGACCTTTTATGAAATACATAAATAAATACATAATACATAAATACATAAATACATACATAAATACATATGAAATATATAAGGAAAAGTAATGTGTCAGGTGTGCCTCTTACGTTTTGCAGTGGGTCGAATTAATTAATTCTGAAAATCATTCATTTTTTTTTTGTTGCCTGTGACATCAATTTAAAGAAAAAGGACTAACAATTAACGAACAAGGTACTAGTCATGACTCAAAATATCCTTATATAACTCTTTGCCGTTGAAATTGAATTTTTGAGAGATTTAACGAGAAAATGTGTGTGTTTGTATTACTAATCCTTTGAAATAATTCACATGTCAGTTCACTGCATAATCACTGTATATAGGAATTAACCTATAGATTCTTTATCTAACTATAGGCCTACACAGTGGCGTAACTACGGGGGGGCATGGGGGGGCACGTGCCCCCCCAATCGGCTGGCAAAAAAAAAAAAAAAAAAAACGGGGAAAAGGAGAAAAAGAGGGAGAAAGGAAGACAAACGTAGTGGGGAAAGAAGAAATTATGTACATTATAAATGTTATATTATATTATAATTATGTTATATTACATGAGAAGCATTTTTTCATAACTTTATGAAACATTATTTGCTCAGGGCCTATGTCTTTATTGTTCCTGGTGCTCGCATAGACTGTTTAACGAGATATATATTCATGTTGTACTAAAACCTCCCGTTTTCAAATCAATATACTGTACACCAAATATATTTCCTCGCAATTCGAGTTATTATTATTTCATGTAGTGACATTTGCTTCTTTTTCATGACTACTTAAAGTGATCTGCTCTTCAAGAATTCCTAACATCAGTCCTTAAAATGCCAATTTTTCTGATCTCAATATCAAAAATTTTCAGCTCGCGCTTCGCGCTCGCATCATTTGGTAAGTTAAATACGTACGGTTTTAGTGAATTCCTGCAAACAAGCCTTAGAATGCCCCTCTTCAGGTCTGAATTTCCTAAATTTTCAGCTCGCGCTTGGCGCTCGCAGTATTTGATTCGTGAGATGCGTATAGTAATCATGATGTCTACAAAAAGTGCTAAATGTGTTTAGATGTAATTCTAACAAAATCAGCAAAGGTTGGCACTAGCATTAGATGAATATGCTGAGATATATATACTCTTAATGGATTCCTAAAATACAAAAATTCCCTGTTTGGGGTCAATATATATAAAAATTTCAGCTCGCGCTTCGTGCTCGCATTGTTTGTTTAGCGAGGCAGGTACGTATCATAATTACAAAAAATTTGCTTATAATGTCCCTTTTTAGGTCTGAATTTCAAAAATTTTCAGCTCGCGCTTCGCGCTCGCATTAAATCAGTGAGATACATATCCGTTTAATGACACTGCATGTCCTTAACATGTCTCTATTAGGTCAGTATACCTGGCAACTGAGCACGCTTCACGCGCTCCCTAAATGACTTGAAATTTTTGCTGGTGCCCCCCCAATGCCGTGACCCACGGTACGCCACTGGGCCTACATGTACACAATGTAATTATTTTACTGACACTACAAATTGTGCTTTAAAGTAACTATTGTTGTGTATTTACTTTATGGGCTTTCATTTCCTTCATGGAATATCAATCAGATAACACGGCCCTGGGAACGACTTTTAACAGGGGGTGCTGGCTTGAATTTGAAAAGCATTTTCGTTACATTTCTGATATTTTCGTTAAATCTCTGCTATTTATCATACCTGCCAATTTTTCAGGTCTTTGGTAAATATCACACACAGCATAGGCGGATCCAGGAAGCCCTAGGCGCCCCTCCCCTCCCCCCCCCCCCCTATTGGTGTAGCAAAAAAAAGAAAAAAGGGGGGGCAAAGAAAGAAAAAAGAGAGAAAGACTTTGATTTTTTTTTAAATCTTTCATGTCTCTATATAAAAATTTCGCTCGAGCTTTGCACTCACATTGCATGTTCGATGAGATACATATCTTGCTGAATAGGCTGATACGGAGCTTTAAATATACAAATCATATTTCAGCTCGGACATCATGCTTTCATTCTATCGTTTGATTTACAAATTGATTTTAAAAAAGTGCTCTATAAAATTTCTGTTCTATTGTCCGAGTATCAACATTTTCAGCTCGCGCTCACATTATTTGATTTGTCAAGTATACTTATTCTTTCCGAAATTCTCAAATTATCGCTTTCAAGTTTGATTGTCAAAACCTTTCAGCTGCGAGCTCGCATTTTGATTAGGAAAATGTATACCTCTAAAGTAATTCTATAACAAACTAATTTAAACTCCCCTTTTCACGACAGTGTATCAAAAGTTATCGGCTTGCGGATTGCACTCGCACTAATTGTTAAAACTATGAATTCATGCATCCTATTTATAATTCCAGTCGGTCTTAAAATGTCCAGTTTTCAGGCCTCAATATCGACAAATTTGGTGCTCTCATTTGGCTTATTAATAAATAGATTCATGAATTCCTAATAATTAATTGTCCCCCTTTTCAGAAAGTAATGTCGACAAGTTTTATCTCGCGCTTAGAAAGAGGAATAGGAAGATAGTCACAATTTTCATATGATGACAAAGTTTCCTAAGAATATTCTGGTCCTAGGTCAAAATGATAAATATATATCAGCTCGCGCTCTGCGCTTGCATCATTTTATTAAATGCGATTCATATCCACTTCACAAGTTTCCTATAGGCTACACAGTGCTAGAATTAGCGCATGAATTTGACAATTTTTCAGATGGGAATATCAGAAATTTTCACTTCGCGCTTCGTGCTCGCTTTATTGATTTTTCATAATAAAAATGTATTTAGAATGCCAAGATTCAAGGTCTATAAGTCTAAGACATGCGCACGCATTTTCAATGAGATACGTAGATTGTTTTTTTTTTATTCAAAACATGCTTAAAGTATTCAATTTCAGACCATAATATATATATATATATATATATAAAGAAATTAATATTCGCACTCGCACTGTTTAATTTTATAGCTATTTTGTTAATGATTACAAAAGGGCTATAATAGAATATCAATTTGGGGGGTCAGAATATCAAAAATTTTCAGGTAGTGCTAAGCGCTCGCATTTAATTTGATTGTTGGTATGGTTTGATTTTATTCACGATTCAAAAATACATCAATGTAAACAAAATAAACATTACATGATCGAATAATTATATACAATATAACAATGTAACAAGAATTAAACTTAACAATACATGTAATACAAAGTTATATATTGCATGAATAGACCCGTTTCAGATTGGCTATTAATAGCCAGCCTGTACTTCCCTGGGGTCCCTAAAGTTTTGAAATATGAATCGTCTTCATGGCTAACTGTAAACAGTCCTGGGGCCCGTTGCAGAAAGAGTTGCAATCAAACACAACTCAAAAAATCATGCGTAACTTGATTTTCAACCAATCAAAAGCGCGCATTTGGGACTTGCGATTGATTTTTTTTTACTTGCGTTTAAACGCAACTCTTTCTGCAACGGATCCCAGAGCAGGTCCCTTTTTCGATCAGGCCAGAACGTATATTAAAAAATTCTGCTCGCACTCGCAGTGTTTATATAGTTACATACGTGTCTTGTTCGGGATCACACAACTTGTCCAGAATGTTCAATTTTGAGGACAAAATACATGAAATATCCACCCCCAAAAAATAGCTCGCGCTTCGCGTTCGCTTTATTTAAATAGGGCTTATGAAATTCATATTTATGATTTTTTATAAGAACATAGTAAAGAAAAGACTGTTAGTATTATCCCTCAAAGAAACAAACAATATCAACTTTGACCGGCCGATCATGGAAAATATGGGTGACTTCCCCCCCCCCCCCCCCCCCCCCCCCGCTACTGGCAAAAGCTGGATCCGCCGCTGCGCAGCACCCTCCCTTCACCCAGTAAATCTTTGGGGCGCTTCCCAGGACCATTATAGGTTTTAAAAAGAAGTTATTTTGATAAAGTTTTGATGTCGTCTTTTACTCTATCCAAAATTAATGTTTCATTCATTTCTTGCCAATCAAGTGTATTCGCCTTGTTGTGTTACCCTCATGTCTTTCATTGATATATTGTATGATGTTATACTTCATTCTTCAGTTAATAAAATATGTGAGTGGTATTAAACTAAACATGCGTGGATTTATATCGTTTTCTTTCTTATGAAAAGTTTGTATATCCTGATCAATTTTCAGTGAGAAAGTTCACCCTTGCAATGCATTCCGTTTGCTTGCCCCAACTCGTATTGCTTATTTGATTTTCTTGTCCTCTTTGTAATTTTAAGAAATACAACTGTAATTTGGTTCTGTCCATCCTCTTTTCACAATTTTCATGACTGTAGAACTTCCAAATATGAGTTGAAGATCATAATGGATCATAATGAGGAAGTGCTTTAACTTTCGTCAAGGCATGAAGTGTGCGACGGCTTGAATCGTGTAACTGGAAATGAGTTATTGAGCATTAATCTGTCAAAGAAAACGAATCACAATCTGCATCCGATCCAATGCCCTCGTACATCGAAAGTACTGGAAGCAATTAGAGCGATTTCTTGGTTTCCAAACACTTCAGATCTTTGTCATTTAAAATCCAATTATCACAAATGAAAGAAAATTGAATCCGTCATGTTTATATTGTCATTTTCTTTTTTTTTTCTTTGGAGTACCTCTTAACACATCTTTCAAAAGAGAAATCCATAGATATTGATTCGAGGTTATGAATTTTGAAAAAAGTATTGCTATGTAATCTACAAATCAAAAATGCTGATTTGAATTATGTTTTTGTATAAATTCAACTCATCCGGACAATACTCCATGACTTGTGAAATGATGCGGTAAGATATCTCGCTGATTTAATATGTTGCAAGGTCTATTTTATTTATTTTTTTCAAAAAATCTATTAGTTTTTTAAAAACTTGTTTACTGTGTTTTCAAGACGACGTTTTAGTTTTGCAACCCTGCACATCAACAAGATCAACAGAGACAGGAATGGTGTCGAAATGCCATGTTTGATTGAGCAATAGGGGATCTTGTGCTACAATATATTTTTAGCGAGTTTTCCCAATTGCAACGGGGACTGATTCACTATGAACAGCTGAGAGGTCTTTGTCGAGAATTGCTGAACCGGGATAACTGATCGTTCCAAAATTCGGAGCTGACAAAAAATCACAAATATGTCATTTGGCCCGAGTCCAGCACGATAGTGCTGTTTTCATTCATTGATTTTCGACAAAGACTTCATTGTCATGAAGGGCTTTCGACAATAGATTCTCTGCGTTCCAGAAGGCGTCAGCCTTGCGAAAATACCTTAATCGCACCGGCGAAACCAACTCAAAACAGAGCGATTGTGTCATTAGTAATAACATTAAAAAATCATGAACCTTCTTTATTTCCATTTGTTCACTCACAGATATTTCTTTGCATGGGATGCACTTTTATTACAATCCTATTCAAATCTCCCCTATCACTCATTTCCTTATCATGGCGGAACAGATGGTCCCATTTGTTGAGAGGGGAGGGCATTGATTAATCCCATAAGAGAGTTGATTTTAATTAACCTAGCGCCACATTCTTCACCATGGGCGTCGAATGTACTGGTGACCCGATTCTTTTATCTGTTTTTCTTATGGAAATGAATTGGGTATATCTATCATAAAGCCCAGTTCCAAGTCCTACCAAATCCCTTTAAACATTTTTTTCTTTTTATTTTGTTTTCTTCCTTTCCTTTATGTCTTCATTTTTGTTCACTTAAAAAAAATCATAGGAATGGTGATGATTGTGGTGACCTAAGTGACGAATGCTCTACTAAAACAGTGTCAAAGAAAAGACCTCTTACTTTACTCTGTACATTACTTAATTAGTCCCCCCCCCACCTCTTCTTTCTCTCTACCTCTCCCCATCTCTCTCTCTCTCTCTTTCTCTCTATCTATCTCTGTCTCTATACTGTTCATCTATTTATCCTAATCTATCTATCTGTAGTATCTATCGATCGATCGATTTATCTATCTATCTCTTGTCATTACATATAGCGTGTGAACAGTATAATGCTCTATTCAAGGACTTGAAAGCCCTTAATCTTAACATTATTCATAACATAGACTTTACAATGTTTATTGTCGAATCGGGGATCAACGAAACGAAACCGCAACAGCAACCACTGTCAATGATACATCAATGGTAATAATATTATATTATAGTAATAATGATCATGTCCCTCTTAATATGAGTTTAAGAAACGCCGTTTTATCACGTTCTTGTTTTGTTACACTTCTTTCACGTATAATCATGATAATGGTATGTATACAAAAGGATCATAAAGGGAATACGTGCCTTTGCAGTATTTTTTTCCTGACAACGATTTTCAACGTTTGATGAACCATTTTCTCTTTAAGTCTCCCAGTTCTGACAATAAGGACATTTTTTTTATATTTTCCATTTTCTAATTCTCCATCTCACCTCACAGACACTCACCCTCACCCCCACAACACACACAGACATACTCTCTCTCTCTCTCTCTCTCTTCTTTTTCTTCTCTCTCTCTCTCTCTCTCTCTTTCCTTCTCCTCTTTCTTTCTCTCTATTTGTTTTTTTCCTGTCCTGACAACCATATTGATACTTATCTTGTTAATCTACCGATAAAATCCGAAGTGAATACTTATCTTCAAATTAAAGATCAAGTCCACCAGCTGTAGGATCATGAAATTTCTCTTTTTAGAGTATTACATTGAAATTCTCTTTTTGGAGTGTAACATTGAAATTGGATGTAAAATTAAGAAAGATATTTGACGTTTTCAAATTTTCACTTACAAGGAAATAGCGATATGCGTGTTCACACTCAGTATATAATCAAATAATTCCATGTGGGCCCCTCGAATGTAAAACTTGAGAATACGCTCCAACACACACTAAAGTAAAACTTGCCCCCCCCCCCCCCTTACACACACACACACACTGAATAAAACTTGCCCGCGCCCCCTACCTATGGAACTTGTTAACTGTTTATTTGGTTTTTTTTTATCACTGAAAAAATATTTGTCATCAGGCCTATAGATACATGAAAAAATGATATTACATTACAATGAGTATAATGGTGTCATTGACTTCCTCGTTCGAATACCACTCTTTATCAACTACCATGGAACGAATTAACTGTGATTTGCTGCCATGCCTTGTTACCGTGGCAGATGCCAAAAATTGTAAAGTACCCATATTTGTAGCTATTTGTGAAAGTGGTCCCTGGATGTGCACTGTTCTGTGAAAATAGATATGATAAACGAACCATAAAAATGCCATTGTCTTTTGTCGGATATTGATGACACTTAAGTCTTGTCTTGGGTTAAGTCGGCATATGCAGACTTGCTGTACTCCGCCAACTTTATGATGTGTGTGAGATCACCAAGTAAGTTAATTTGTATCCATCTATTGATTTTTAATTTCCTGTTGAGTATGTCCTTCGATGATTTCAAAACCTTCTCTAAACCCATGGCCCTAGGAAGCCCCCCCCCCCCCCCCCTTCCCCTCCCCAATCTGCATAGGGGATGCTTCGTGTGTTAAACACCTTAGGCACGCGCCCACTGTAAATCAGCTTGGTATGCTAAAAAGTAGAAATTTGACCCAAATCACCTTCAATTTTTAGTAAATGTAGTAAGAGCCTTTGTGGGGGGGGGGGTGTTGTGTGTGTATGTGTTTGCTTTTCTTTCTTTTTTCGGATAAAAATCACCTTCATTTTGGGGCGTCAGCTTTCTTTTGTTTTGATTTGTCTTTGCTTGCGATTTTTTTTTCAAACCAGCACCCCTCTTTATAATCGTTCCCAGGGCTACCATGATTTATATGAGATAACAGACTGAGCGCACGCACGAACCCGCACGAAAACACTCACACGCACCCGCACGTCACAGACAACCGAAAACATCTATTGTGACAACAGTGAGGTAGATAGAGGTAGATAATATATGAATCGGTATTATATTCCCACGATTATGACATAACTCGTTGCGGGAGAGATATAATTTCAAACTTGACTGCGTTGATATTGATCATTTCATATTTATGATGTTGTTTTGGATACAACATTCCACCATAATACTGTCACACGTTGATGTATTCAATGACAAATCATCCCCCAGGCGTATCCCGAATTAGGTCATATAATTTTATTGCAATCTTTAAAATGCATTTCAAAATCAAGCTCGCCAATTTGAATGTAAACATTGTGCCTCTGTTTTGGTTCATTTTGGCGGCGAAAATGCTGCTAGATTCTTTTCAGTTAAGGTATCTATTCACCTATATGTCATACCTAGGAAGCGGGGGTTGATTCGTTAATCTTCGTTTATAGCCTTTATTGTAAACCCTTATGCTTTGCTCTTTTCACTTTTGATAAATATCAAAATGCAGAAATTAAAAGAGAATAGACAAAAGAAGAATTAGAGAAAGGGAGAAAATTATTAAAAAGAAAAGAAAAGAAAACTAACCCAGACAATTGAAAGTTTTGTGATGCCATTAAACAATTAGAGTATGTAGCAACCGAGTAATAATTAAATTACAAATAATTTCATCACGTTAACAAGCAACAATGACATTTTCGTTATGTAAATGAAAACTTTTTTAAAATAACTCAACATTTCGTAAAATCGTTCTCACTTTCTTCCGCTCGTCACCCCCTTATCGCTTGTCCGATTCTTTCACTTTCAGCCCCCCCCCCCACACACACACTCTCTCTTTATTGACAGCCGTTTCTCTCTCCCTCTCTCTTTTCTACCCCCTTTTCATCCCCCTCTCCCTCTCTTTCAAGTTTATTTCCACCCCTTCCTTTCCATACATGCCTTTCCCTCAATGCAATCTGCCTTTAACATGCCCCAAAACAGCAGTTCCCATTAAAATGATATAAGAACGCGTTCAACAAATAAAACGACGCTTTTCAATTCTTCATAAAAATTTAATTTGAGATCAAAAGGAACGTAATGGTTCTGCTCTCACATAACAGCAAATCACTTTAATAAGAGGATGGAAAATTTTCGACACGTACAGCAACACATCATTGAACCTAATTTACTTTGTGTAGAAGTCTTATTAATATTTGTATATATGAATATCAAAATATATATCTTAATGGATAGAGATTCAAGAAGGTGACGTCCGAACAGTTTATCATTGCAATATAACTATAGATATATATATTAAAAAATATATTCAAAATGAAACACCGCAAACACAATCATTGCAATACAACTAAATAAATAAAAATAAAATGTATTTAAATAAAACACGCACAAACACATACACATTCGTATATGTATAACTTTGGTACAAATAGCTATAGAGCGTTAAAATGAAAGAGGCAGTACTTTTTTTCAAAAGAAATATAAACATAATGAAAGTTTTAAGTATATTGCATTGAGATACATGAGCATAGATGAACGTTACCTAATTAAATCATAAAGTTTATCATTAATACAATAAATACGAAAAAAATCATATACTGTATATATATATACATATATATATAATTCCACATATATTAATATATATAGGCCTATTATTTTGAAAGACAGTATTAAATTTCCGTATGTTTAGTTAATATGATCCAAAACAGCAATGTTGTTTTCTCGGTTAGTTAGTAACTGAATGAAGACAGCTATAGCTAGGCTCGGACAATGATCGCTTATTTACGCATGCCCAAATAAGTGTAGAATCTATGATCAAGAACTTGAAAATCAAAAGCAGCAATCAAGAAGTAAGATTTAATAAATACAGGTCTGAATATAATTTCACATGAAAATAAAAAGACCAAATGCACGAACATCTCTACGTAAGTAAAAAAAAATTCATGATTAAATATGCCATGTCTGATGACATATCTATAGTTATATTGCAATGATAAACTGTTCAGATGTCACCTTCTTGAATCTCTATCCATGAAGCTATATATATTTTAATATTCATACATACATATATTAATAAGACTTCTCCACCCCTCCCTTTCCATACCTGCCTTTAACACGCCCCAAAACCGTATTTCCCGTTAAAAGAATACAAGAACGCGTTCAACAAATAAAACAACGCTTTTCAATTCTTCATCAAAAGTTATTTTGAGATCAAATGGAACTTAATGGTTCTGCTCTCACATAACAGCAAATTACTTTAATAACAGGATGGAAAAAATTTGACACGTACAGCAACACATCATTGAACCTAATCTACTTTGTGTAGAAGTCTTATTAACATATATATATATGAATATTAAAATATATATAGCTTCATGGATAGAGATTCAAGAAGGTGACGTCTGAACAGTTTATCATTGCAATATAACTATAGATATGAAAATATTAAAAAAAATATTCACAATAAAACACCCCAAACACAATCATTGCAATACAACTAAATAAATAAAAATAAAATGTATCTTAATAAAAACACACACAAACACACACACATTCATATATGTATAACTTTGGTACAAATAGCTATAGAGCGTTAGAATGAAGGAGTATAAAAGGAATATAAACATAATGAAAGTTTTAAGTATATTGCATTGAGATACATGAGCATAGATGAACGTTACCTAATTAAATCATAAAGTTTATTAATACAATAAATACGAAAAAATCATATACTGTATATATATATATATATATATATATATATATATATATATATATATATAATTTCACATATATTAATATGTATAGGCCTATTATTTTGAAAGAGAGTATTAAGTTTCCGTATGTTTAGTTGATATATTCCAAAACAGCAATGTTGTTTTCTCGGTTAGTTAGTAACTGAATGAAGACAGCTATAGCTTGGCTCGGACAATGATCGCTTATTTACGCGAAATTGTTTTTCATAGCAATGTTTGTCCTTGATAACTCGGGCGCTAGAAAATGAAATTACGTTAGGGAAAAAGGTAAGGAAATTTAAATTAAATGTGATATAAAGACCCAAATGAAGGGTGATCTATTTCCATTTGCAAGACGGATTCAAGAGAAATGCAGACGGTTCATAATTTATATTATGCTTCAGTTTCGCATCAAAAGGCGTTTACGCATTTTTTCTAAAAGGATATACATTTGATTACCTTATCTGGATTACATCTAAAATGAAACGAAAATCCTATCTGTAAAAAGAAAAAACAATCAGCAATCCAAACGATCCAAGAATTATACAAAGAATGATTATAAGAATTATCAGCGAGATGTTCATAGTTTTAATATAAGGTAATATATCATGCTCCTCAAAGTGATATTTTGGACAATGATCAAAAAAGGCAGTCGTTGGGATGTTATACTTGTCGGATGGATTGTTTTGCGGAGATTCGGGAGGCCTCCAAACAAATTCGATACAGTCATGCACACTCACGGGGTCTTCAAGTTCACGGCTGATAGGAAAGGAGCAACACGACACCTGAGCTGCTTTCATCACCCAAAACCTTTGAATCATGTGTGTTCGGCTTGTATTAATTTTTTCAAATGGCAAAACCCTCTTACCATCTTGAAAGCACATAATTTTCGAGCCGATATTACCTAAAACAGCCGTGCAATTTAAAAGAATCCATGGACTATCGGCATCAGCGAGGCTTAACAATTCAGCTGAATAACCAGGATCATCTGTAGGCATGCACGTAACAGGTCCGGATGGATACCTTACAACCAGTGTCACCATCTGATAATCTATTTTGGTCCCAACTTTATCAAAAGCGTCGCATTCGAAGGTACCAGCGTCCTCCCTCCTCACATTCGTGATAACGAAATTGATATCAAAGTAAGAAGTTTTCACCATATCTCTAAAAAGTGAATATGTTTTGACTTGGTTACCTAGTTCCCCCTCTTGCACAAAATGGCCGTCGCTGTAAAAGTATGAATCTTCTCCCCCAAACTTCAACTTTATGTTGATATCATCATTTAAAAACTGGAATTGTATAGTCGCATTATCTCCTTCAAGAACAGTCACATCTGATGGGCATCCCTTCGCAGTCACGAAAAGTAGCCAAATTATAACAAGAGACCTTTCCATTTTCTCTGTATTCATTTTCTCATTCTTTTGAGGGGGAGGAGCTAAAGCCTCTAAATAAATCAGAAATAATTATATTCTAAAAATGAAAAGTAAACAGAATTACGAACTCTATTCATGTGTTAGAATGGCATTAGACCTTGGCCAATGATTTAAAAAGGGGTGTGTTCAAAATGAAACAATGTTAATGTTTTAAGTAGTTTATTTTGAAGTCTAAAACTAAAAGTTAAAGACTGAAGGAATGATAGCAACTAAATAAACTAGCAATATTCTTGACTGAATTATATGCCCCAATGAAAATATACTTGCTTGTGAAGTGACAGTGTTAGATGGACGCTGACTGGTAGAGTACTTCAGATGACGTACTGTTGGTCTAACATAGGAAATAAAGTCAGTACAGTTTGTGAAGCCCCTTTGGAAATTAGAGCTCCGCGAGCAGCATCTGATAGATAGCTTTTTATCAATCCACAGTCGGGCAGTGATGTTACTGGAGACCAGATGTACCGGGAACGGCCGATAAAGGATGGTTTCTTGAATACCCTTATGAATACAGTTAAAGTTTCCTAGAGGACTACCTGCCTCCGCTGTGCAGTTCAGTGGTGACAAGGTTTTACCGGATGAAGTAGTTATCGGATCTTCTTCAGCCCAGGAGCAGTGCGCTCTCCCAGGAGGATGGTAGACCCGAAGGTTATGATGCTGAGTCGAGGTCTTCTTTCTGCATACGAAGCTGCAAGAGTAATGGCCAGAATCGTCAGCCGTCAGGTTACGGATGCTCAGCGAAACAGCCAAAGTTGCGTTGAAGGAATTCTTCTCCACGGTGGTTCGCCGGTGTTTGCTTAAGTTGTATCCCTCCGTTTTCAAAGGCGTTTCACCAACGTTGAAGAGGACTTTATTGAAGTGCAGCTGGAATGAACACCCACGTCCGTGCTGGGGAAAAATGATTTGAACAGTATCACCAGCCTTTCTCACGTATCGAGTTCCTTCTGTTCTCTTGACCAATAACACCAGTAACTGGCACAGCCAAATGATGATGTGCTGCATGGGCATGGTAGTGTTCCCTCAGTCACTGAAGTCCATACCTGGTACAAAAAATTACAGGGAAACTCATTGGAGAAATGTGTTTTTGTATCTCAATAAAATCTTCTCCTTGCACTATCGGCCCTTTCTATTTAGTGTAAAAATAAAAATACCTGGTTAAGTTTCATCACGTATAGTAATAGTACAATACTATGAATGCCGATTAAATTAATTAAATATTGTATATGTCCAAGTAATGTAATATTGTGTATTGTTTGGCAAATTTTTCCCTAAATGGGACAGAGATGGTGAAAGCATTATATCTTGCACATGTATAGGGACAGCTAACAATATGTATTCATGAATAAAATCCTGAAATCAGAGATAATTTACTTTCACTCATTTGCTGAATAAATAACAGAATAGAACTCGTAATTTTATCCTATAACCTGACCCTTGCTATTGGCCAGGAGAAGATCACAATCATAGGGTCGTTTTTTCTGTCACTGTAATCAATTTCACAATAACCATGATAATATAATTGTGATTTTAAAACCATTAAAGCATAATCAACATGATCATCGTGTAGCCGATGTGTCACCAATATAGATGAATAAAATTCAAGCTATCTTTGAATTTATCCGGAAATAAAAAAAACCCGTACTTTCTTTACTCACCATGTACCGTTAGAATACCTTTCAGCCTACAATCGACTGCGGTGATCTGATGATGTCATTTGCCAAGTGTCATCATATGACGAAATGTTAGACCAATATGTGCATCGAAATGTTTGACATGGATATGGATGGTGAGCATTCTCAAAAGATCGCCGGAGAACTTTGTTATTTGATTTACACTTAGAAATGAATAGAAGAAGAGTTATCTCAAGGGGCGTGTCCTTGACTATATTTTTGTGCCAACAATCTCGTTTTGCAATAAACAGACATTTTTTATTTTCCCAGACTTTTCAAATACCATCGAGTGTCAGAAAACAGTCTCATCGATTAACAGCGAATGAATAGCCTGGATAGTCGATAAATATTTCATTTCTCATAACTGGTCTACTGTTATCCTTTTTTAACTAATAGTTGCAGATGATTGTGGCTGTCTTTTTTATGTTTTATGATAACTTTTTTTTTCTTTTCAGAGAGGGTGTGAAATACTTTGTCTGTTGATATATTCAAGGTACAGTTAAACCCATTTCATTTTTTTTAAAGAAAATTACATTTTAGTGATATATCTATATATACTACACGATATATCGGGAATCTGCTTGTATATGACGTCACATTTTTAACGCTTTTTTACAATAAAAAGTTTGTCAGATGAACTTTCCCTTAAGCTTTCAGTATGTGACCAGCCCCCTCAAAACCAACAATAAGTTGTCAGGGAAGGTTTTTTTGTACGTAGCCCTAAAAGTAATTTGGTCTCCTTTTAATCTATGAAACTCTCGCTTAGTTTCTTCTGCATTCAGTCAAGTACTTGTAATAATAATAATAATAGGCATTTATATAGCGCCATCTATCTAGAAATATTCTATTCCGAAGCACATTGTTATTATTATTATTACCCCGGCTTTAGCTCGAGCTGCCTTTCAGCGCTCATGCATTCAAGGAATTGATCCTACCGAGTACCCATTCATCTCACCTGAGTTGAGTGCAGCACAATGTGGATGAATTTCTTGCTGAAGGAAATTACACAATGGCTGGGATTCGAACCCACGACCCTCTGTTTCAAAGTCAGGAAACTAATCCACTGGGCCACAACGCTCCACACACTTGTATGGGTTGTTGTTGATTCATTTTGACATGTTATATCATATTAAAGCTTAGGATGTGCTTTTTCAAACTCAATAACAACCTAAAAAATCATTTTGGGCGACTTATTGGTGATTCTGGGGTGGCTGGTCAAATCAGTTTTTAAAAGAAAATTGGCCTAAAATATAGGAAGAAACTTTCAATTCGATTGACTACATTTCCAGTTTCGGTATAAAATCCATTTTAGTGACAATTCAGTGGCAGAAAAGAAAGAGGGAGGGGAATTGGATTGGGTGAATGACCCCTAACGCTTGTTATTTCGAAGGTTAATTTAATTGTCAAATATTTAAATTGAGCGTTTCTACTTTTGAATGCAAAGTGTACGACATGTACAAACAGAGCTTTTCCCTTGAAGATTTAGAGTCAACGAGCCAACTTTTCAAAAGAACGACATGATGGAATTCCACAAAAATGCATTTATTATTTACACCCTATTTGACTCCGAACCTTTTCAACCTTGCTTTTCCATTTTTTTTCTTTTGATATATTTTGTTCTCACATCAAAGATCAAAGCGTGGGCAGGGACGAATCCAGTGATTCATAAACGAGGGAACGCAGAAAGTTTGTAATGATCTATATATGGTTATGACAACCAGAAGGGAATTTCTTCACATACGATGAATCAGCGTTCTCAAAGAAAGAAAAAGAATAAACCAGTTCGTAGTTACTTCATGGACAATTTTGGTCAAATTACCTTTAATTTATTTCATTATAATAGGCAGATTTCAAAGCAACATAATACGTAAGCTTGCCTTACATAGAAGGATGAAGAAATTGAATAGACCAGGTGACTAGAATAGCACACCAATGAACAAGGTATTTGTTGCACAATGTTGCACAATGTACTTGGCAAACTGTGAAATACCAGTCGTTCGTGGACGCATTGTTGTTTTTTGTGGATGTAAAAGAAAACCACAATTCAAAAGAATATATGAATAATCAAGACATCAAATTTGGTGCTTATGTCATTAGATTTTGAACTACCATGTCATTTGAGTACAAATGACCTTCCTCTGGTCATGCGTAGAATCTTTTGATCATGCGCAGAAAGGAACTACGAACTGGCTTATTCCCCACCGATTGGAAGAATCAGGTTTTTTCCCCCTTTTTCGTTCTCTGTCTCCCTCTTCCTCTCTCTCTCCCTCTCTTCCCCCGTCTCTCAGTCTCTGTCTTCGTCTCTCTCACTATTTTTGTTTAACACAAGTGCATACCTATACACTCTTTAAAATGTTTGGCAACATAATGTCCACACAGCAATTGGTTAAAACTTTATCAAATTCTGGGTAGTTTTAAACCAATAATGTGTGTTTTGGGTGAAAACTACCCAGAGTACAGGGACCTGAGAAGCGGGGGTGCTGGGGGTGCTGAAGCACCCCCAGAAATTATCCTGGGGGTGCTGCGTGTATTATTTTCCATAGGCAGCACCCCCACGAAATCAGGTTCCCCCTGTATTTTTTTTTAATATGTTATAATGTACATAATTATCACATCAGACAATCGCAAATCATTTATATAGTCTTTCACATATTCCAATAACAATAACGCGACTCAATCAAGCTCCAGCGGTGCAGCACTCCGATACAGACGTAGTCGCGCGCAATACGTGATACACACTGGGGTGGTTGGACTTGAAACTTCCAGGTTTTATGTCGAATCAAGTGAGCGCCCGACCGCCCGTGTATTGTATACAAAAATTACAAGTAATAGAATTCAAATTTCACAGTCTTCTTCGCCCTGCCCCATGGCCCTACGGGCTGGGAAGCGGGGGTGTTCGGGGTGAAGCACCCCCAAAATTTGGGGGTGCTGCGTGTGTTATTTTCCATATATATAGGCAGCGCACCTCCTGGAAATCTAGTGGTAGGTATGATAAATGACAGAAATGTAATGAAAATGAACGACGTTTTGTAGAACCCCCCCCCCACTTCAGAATTTTCCGACACATTACTTGAAATAGTGTTTAAATTCACCCTCTTTCAGATCGGAATATCAAATGTTTTCTGCTCGCGCTTCGCGCTCGCATTATTGATTTTTATCATAAAAAATGTATTTAGAATGCCCAGATACTAGGTCTAACTCTAAACACGCGCACGCATGTTTAATTCAGATACGCAGCTTGATTTGGGGGGGGGGGGTACTCCGGGCTGAAAATATTTATATCAAATACATTTTATCAAAATAAATAAATTTTATCAAAATCTGATAACGATTAGTTAAGTTATTTAATTCTAAAGTTTAGCAATATTTTATGAAAATGGTGATATGCATGTCGTCATGAATATTTAATAGGTGGGCTGATGCTGTCACATCCCCACTTACCTAGCTGTTCCTTGTGGAATCAAAATTGTTTCATTTTTTCATACCAGAATGAATGATATGTCTCCCTTATAATGAAATAAGTTGCAGCAAAGAATATCTAATTGACTAAATCAGTTGTCAATTCAACTGTTTTGGCTCTTGAAAGGAAAATATTGAATAAACCTAATTTTATATAGTAAAATACAAAAGAACAAGTGGGGAATAATGCTAATCTTTAAAATGCAATAACTGTGATTCCTTGTCTTATTTTGATCAAATCTTTATTCTTATGTTCGTCTGAGTTTTCTTTATCTGTTCAAACCATTTTACATTCAGTGTAGAGTTTCAGATCAGAATATCAAAAAATTCCTGCTCGCGCTTTGCGCTCACATTATTAATTTAAGAATATATCCAATTACCCATCATTTTCTTGATTTACAAAACATGTATAGAATGTCCCGTTTTCAGGTCTGAAATCTCAATTTTGTTTCCGCTCGCGCTTTGTGCTCGCATCAATTGTATAGTTATATACCTATCCTGTTCATGATTAGAAAAGTGCATAAGATGTCTCTTTTTTAGGTTTGAAATCTCATTTTTATTTCTGCTCGCGCTTCGCGCTTGCATCAATTGTATAGTTTTATACCTATACTCATCATGATTAGAAAAGTACTTAGAATCTCTCGTTTTTTTGGTCTGAAATCTCAATTTTGTTTCCGCTCGCGCTTCGCGCTCGCATCAATTGTAAATATACCTATCCTGCTCATAATTAAAAAACGTGCTTAGAATGTCCAGTATTTAGGTCGGAATGTCAAATTTTTCAGCTCGCGCTTCGCGCTTGCATTATTTGATTGTTGATATATGTATCGTCTTCATGGGTAACTGCAAAACAGTCCTTATAACACGTCCCTTTCGATCAGGCCAGAGCGTATATAAAAAAATATCTGCTCGCGCTCACAATTATTATTTGTTACATACGCATCTTGGACCACAAACATTGCTCAAAATGTTCAATTTTCAGGACAAAATACATGAAATTTCCACAAAAAATAGCTCGCGCTTCGCGCTCGAATTATCTAATTATATATTCATGTTCTTTTATAAGAAGAAAGCCAAGAAGTGACTGTCATATATATGTATATCTATATATATATATATATATATATATATATATATATATATATATATATATATATATGTGTGTGTGTGTGTGTGTGTGTGGTATGTGTGTGTGTGTAATTATGTTAAACTCAATTGTGTCTGCCCCCCCCCCACCTCTGAGGAGAGATTTCAGCACCCCCACTGAAAAAATCGTTCCCAGGTCCCTGCCAGAGTAGGATCAATTTTTTAACCAACTGTTGTGTGGACAGTATCCCAGTATTTTAAGAGTGTATGTATTTCACACTGCATTTCCTTAATCCCGTAGGTAACCCCAGACTACCCTTAACCCCATGTTTTACCACAAATTGTCGCGGGGCGACAATTTGTGCAAAATTCAACACCACAAATTGCCACCCCTGTACATTAGTGTGGCCTCATTTAGGCGACAGTTTGTGGAGGAGGGGACACCACAAACTGTCGCCCCATTTCACTTAACACTAAACAAACAAAATAGTTCATGTAGAGTTGCAAATGCAATCAGACCATTTGGCTAATAGACGAATTGGTCATTAGTCCAAATGAGAATTGGACCAAGTATATACTAGTCCAATTGCAAATTAGACAAAATTATTAGTAGATCAAATGGGTAAAGGCCATGTGTTATCAGACAAACGGAGAATTAGTCCAACTGTTGTTAGAACAAGTGGATAAAAACCGCATTTTCCACTGGCTCTGCATGCGCTGCTGTTCTCTATCTTATCCTCCCAAAGGTAAATTGCCAGTTGTTCTTAACCCGATTTGACTAATGTCCATTTAACATCATCGTCATGGTCTAATTCCATTTCGTCTACAACCTGTTTGCCTTTGGTCTAATCGTCATTTTGCCTATTTACCATTCCGTCTAATATCCATTACGTAAATTTTCTATTTGGTCTAATATCTAATTGGTCTAACACCACTTGGTCAATCCCTGTAACAGAATAGAAATATTTATTTGGTATTCAGACGAAAAGGTGATTAGACTATTTGGCTGTTCGACTTTTCGGCAAGTATACCGACCATTTACATTCGACCAGGTCCTATATTAGACCAAACTGTTAATAGAGCAAATGGTTTTAGCTCGTATGGTATTAGACGATCAGAGAGTTTGACCAACTGCTACTGCTATATCAAGTGGATATAACCCCCAAAAACTAATAAAAAATAATAATATAAAAATAATAACAATACACACATAAACACACGCACACACCCACCCCTACCAACACAACACTCACCTCTAACACAATCTTACCACAAACAACGACGCACACCTGACACACATACATTTATGGTTCTTTAGGTTTCTCTTTGCCGACACAAATTGACACAATATGGTTAAAAATTGAGACCGGCACGTGCAGCACACAGACACTAGCAAATACACAAGCGAGCACGCACACACACATTCATCCGTACCCTAGTTATACCCACAGATAACACATACACCCACAACGATTCCTTAATCAATACCTTCGGATACTTTTTTCAAATAAGAAATAACATCTGATTATTATCATGTTCGTGCTTTATTTTTTTCGGGTGTTCACAAATGGGTAATATTTATATGATTAGGTACATGTAGATCTTTGATTTGACTAGTTCACCAAACACTTAGACTTACCTTAAAGCTAGTACATATTGTCCAACTTACATTTACATTTTATCACATCTCCTTACAGGTGGCCACTTTTGGATAGTTCTGCCTAATTTAAAATGGTACTCACAAAATAAAGTTCATTTTGGGGAACCTTCATTAGCACACTTCTTCTTTGTAAAATCCAATCACACAATCATATCTAAACAGTGGCGAATCAAGAATTATCGAATGGGGAGGAGGCACACAAATGATCTATTTTTTGAAGAAAAAAATACTCATTTTGGGGACATGGCATCACCTCCACCAGAAATGTAAAAGGTATATTTTCTTTCCACATATGATAAGCCTCTCCGACCCCGTCAAAAAGTAAACACTTTTTTTCAGGGAGCCCAACCAAAGACCTTATAATATATTACGGGCCCAACGTTGCGGGTGTAGCGGCATATTTCGTGCCTGGCAGATCCTGTACTATAGGTACCACTGAAATCCGCAGGCGGTTCGTGTTCCAATCCGGCGGATTCAGTACCAAAAAGGGCAATTATCTTCGGCAAATTTCGTTCTTGCGCTATCGCGATATCGTTCATGCACATACTTTACGTTGTCGAGTCTAACGTTTAATTAGAAGTATAACGATTAACGGAGAAAGCTCTAGAAGATCTAGGTCTAGATCTAGACTCTTAGTAAATTTGTCTAACCTTAGATTTAGATTCTAGGTCTAACGTTAAACTAGATCTAGACCATATAGCTAGATCTATGCGCCTAACGTAAGGTTAAGTCTACATCTACAAAAATGTTCGATCTAAGTTAGGGCCTGGCAGTATAATCTAGATCCAGTTATTAAAACTCTCTTATTCTTGAGAAGACGGTACAGGCCAATGTCTAGATCTAGGCCTAGATCGAGATCTTCGAGTCTTGGCCTGCATCATCTGATAAAAACTTGCTTAGAATCTAGGCCTAACAATAGATCTAGATGTACACTAGTTAGGGTCTACAACATGCAAGTAAAACAACCACCAATAGGCCTATTAACGAAGCTGCATGGGTCTACTTTTTAGCTCTTAGATCTAATTGTTTGAATTAAAGATGTGAAGAGAGGCACAATGTTTTGTGGAAGGGGGTTCCAAAGTCTTCAAGGAATAGGGGCGCAAAAAAAAAGAATTTGAAAAAAAATGAAGAGAAAAGCAAGGAATATAGGCGCAGAAAAGGAATACCACTGAAGGTGATCAATGTTAATGATTACAAAAAGTGGTTCGAATATTCAGTCTTAAGAACTTGATATTGAAAAAAAAATAGGCTCGCGCTTCGCCCATGTACTAGGTCGACCTATTCTATAAGATACCTATCATCTCTATGAATTCCTGAAAAGGGCCTTTTTAAATGTTCCCTTTCCGGTCTCAATATCAATAACTTTTAACCTTTCTAACTTTTTTTTTCAACCAAAAATCATAAATGCATGATTATTTTTACTTTTGCTGGTTTTAAATACATTTATACTATGCTGTTTATTATCACAATTAAAAGCTTTGTAAAAAAAAAAACATTGAAAAAAGGACTAAACCAAATTGAAAAAGCACATTAGAAATTAAAAACAGGCCTACAATAAACTACATAAGAAATTAATCATGTTTTGGCAATTGTTTTGTGGTAGATGTTTGTTAAAAATGTCAATTTAACATTTTCACCAAAACTTAGCATTCTACAAGCAATAGGCCCTATGAGTTAACAGCAAAAAAAAAGTTTTTTTCATACACTAATTTGCATCATTTATTTTAAAATATGAAGTTTTCACTTTTTGAAAATTTTCTAAACGCTTGTAGTTTCATTATAAGCGTGTGCAAACTTTCGCCAAACAGTCTGGCAAACTGACACTCCAGGAGAAACCTGGTGTGAAAAGCCCAGTTAAAGAGATGCATGCTGCGGGCTGAAAATATTCATATCTAATAAAGTAATTGAGTAAAAAATCACCAAAAAATCATGAAAATTTAATCACTGATGAAAAATAGGAAAGTTGTGTAATTTTAAAGTTTAGCAATGTGTTGTGAATTAAACAGGTAATTGGGCCTACATGCAAGGTCTATGCACAGAAATATCGACTTATATCTCCTTTAATCATCACCCCCATCGAGCCCTTTGTCAAAACCTGTATGGACCTGATCCTAAATAAACATGACCTAGATGCAGACGTAAATAAAACCCCAATAATACAGACTGCGCCCAATACCAAGAGATTTCAGACCGTCAAGGCCAAGATCAATTAAGGTCAATGACTAGGCGTTCGAACTCAAGAACATGGTCAAGTCCACATATACAAGTTCTCGAGACCGAACAACAGGCTAATAAGGCATAACTACAAAAGATTTTCCTTCAAAATAGTTACATCTGTTGATATTACCTTCTTCCTCTTGAAATATTTCCTGAGGAATGTAAGACATTAAATTAACCACAAGTGTATAACAAACCATGTGTTACAATTAACAATTACTTGAATATATATGTATATGAGTCCGTGATAGTTCTTTTTGAGGACATCAAGGAAAAGGGAATGATATTTGTGTATAAAAAGTAACGATTCGGTCAGTTTTAATTCATTTGGGGGCACTCTTGGAAGACATCGCCGAATACATGGAATATTAATCACACAAAAGATGGACTTATGTCATGCATGTAGCAACCATATATCAAATATCAAACCATAAATGCCAAATTGGCCAAGTGACTGTTTTGAGTCGTCACATTGTTGTACTCATAAATATCAAGCATATCTCTCTACATACATTTTTTAACCCTGGTGTCGTGCGGGCTCATCCTACCCTGAGCCTCAGGCGCGGTTCTAGACTAAGTTTTTTTTTTTTTTTAATTTTTTTATTGGGGGGGGGGGGCTTCTGGGGGCTTGAGAATTTTTCGATGTTGGTTTATTCAATACAATGTAAATGGCCTACGGGGGGGGGGGGGTTGGGGGGATCGCCATGAAAATATTGTCGATGCGGCAAACACCGATTTGCACTGCCCAATAATTTTTACAAAGTAAAAAAATTATGAATCCATTTCAAAAATGTGTTTGAAGAACATCTAATAGCGTTATAAAACAATCAAACTTGACATAAAAATACTATTAAACATATAAAATTATCTATTTTTTGTATGTTCTTCACATGCAAATTCTGCATTATAATATGGCGCGCAGAGCGCGCCTAAAATTTTGGACATTGTCCTTAACCCCTCTCGTCATTCGATGCATGGTTCGACTACTTGTTTAATAAGTTTAGCGTTAATTCGGGAGTACATAGACAGAGTCATTAAAATATATATCCTAAAGAATGATAATCATTCGGAGCGCTTTTGACCAAGCACAGACATTTTTTAGAGTAAAACTTCAATTTTATGGCATTAGTATTGTTATATTTGTGGTAGGTGAAGTATATAGAAAGGGTAATTTGAGGGTGGGGGAGGTTGCAAGGCAGTCTACTATATTGAAGGAGATCGTTGACTTCCTATACTCGCACTTAAAGAAACAATTTTCAGCATTTAGATGTTATTTTGCGCGGTAGCGTTTAGCGACCGACCTTGAAAATCAAAATAGTGAAAAAACGTCAGAGCACTCGACGACATGAATGGAATACTGCATTAATCAATACATATGTATAGGGCCTACATATATCCTTTTTTTTTTCTTTGTGGTCGAAAACTTTCTTCTTTTTTTTTTGGGGGGGGGGAGCTTGAGAGATTAGGACCGCTTCAGTGCCCAATGCCCCCCCCCCCCCTCCCCTCCCCCTCTAAAACCACTCCTGCTGAGCTCAAGGACAGCGGGCCCAAGCTAGCCGCTAGAACAAGGTTATGCAAGGTCTATACAACAGATTCCAAGGACAAGGCCAATGGCACATTTTTTGTTCATATTCGTGACATTATTAATAGGAAGTTTAGATCTACGAGAGTAGATCGTGTGGTCCAGTGGATAGAGCATTAGACTCATAATCGCCAGGTTGAGAGTTCGAATCCCAACTCTGCCATTGTCTCCACTTTGATAAAAAGGCCCAAGAGTGATATCTGTCGTCTATTACGTCAGCCTCTATGACTGATTAACCTAGACGTAAAATGTTTCCAATGTAATTGGTTAAATACCAGCTTGGCGTTTACCAGCAAAAAATGCTGTCCTGTCGGGTTCCTACGGGAGTTACCACAAACAGAAACAGAAACAGAGTATATTTGGAGACGAAAACACAGAAAGCACAATAAAATATGCCATTACCATGCCGGACTTACTGAATAGCAGTCTGTTTCCTGGATGTGAGTTTTACCTTGTAAAATGTTACAATACAATACGTTGCTGCATTCGGCCACTTTCCGTCTTGCTGGTTTTCATGAAAATTGAGGTAAAATTGCCTGAGCTCTATGAACGAGATAGGGGCAGCTGTCCCCATCCTCTCCATGAGCATGTAATCTTTCATTAGTGAACCAGCTATAGTGGCTATATTTCTTGAAGGTCTTGGCTGAGGAGAGAATGTTCCATTTTCACCAACCTATACTGCCATGAAATGCCGCGTGGTAGATCGCAAGCTCCTTATCGGTTATACGATGATGGGAAACGAGGAATAGGAACCTCCATGCATTTCTTGACCATATCCTGTCTTTTGGTATTTGCGGTGCGTAATCCTTTACCACACGACCTTGTAGTGTTGATAATAGATTCATTACCATAGACAACAGCTTTGATGGAATCAGCATACTCATGAACAAGGGATACCGCTCTAATGCTATTACTGCAGGAGCTACAGAAAGATATCTCTGATGAGGTCCTTGACGAAATGTTTCCTGGTAAGGTCGCTGTTTCATAGGAATGGTCCTGGTTAGGGAGGGGAACGTCCGTGTTCAAAAACGCGGTAGGCGTATTTGGGATTTCATACGTTGGTTCATAGTCAGAATAGGCGTCGTAGTAGTCTGGGTGTTCTTCACTCTTCTCCTTTGGACTATCAGTTTTGCCCGGCTCGTTGATGGAAAGATTTCGGTTTTTCTTTTGGCGGAAATATCTGAAAATGAACGAAATTGTTAGAGTCACAGTGAGCAAAGTTATCAGAAATCCCACTATCACGCCAAATACTATCATCAAGAGTTTCTTCGTGGACAGGGAAAGGCCAAACGACTTTGATGTGATGTCATTATTCATGTTGGTTGTAAAAGGCACTTCATCTGTATCGCTCTTTGAAGCAATGGCTAAGGTCTTGTTTCGAACATTGTTTGGTAGGTTATTCGCTTCTTTCCGTTCACATCTTTTTGCTTCATCGGTGATTTTGGAAACAGAAATTGAGATATTTGACAAAGTCTTAGTTTCTTCAATCATAAACCCGCTGAAATTGACCCGGCATGTCAATTGTGAATCTTCATGCAGTCCTTCTCTGTCAAATACTTCTAAAGATGATACGCCATGTGGCCCTTGTTTAACAAGAGAACTTCTATTGATTGGCACACTGTCGATTGACCACTGAAAATTCACATTGTCGTATGCATGGTCCGTTTTATTCGGATGAAGCAAACAGGTCACCATCAAGCAATTTGCCTCAATATCTACTTTCATATACATCTCAACAGAATATTTCGTTTTCGCTTCATCTGAAAAAGTACTATCGAATTTCTCGACTGACACAATGGCATCGCTTGTGTTGGTTCCTTCTTGGTTTGTTGCAGTGCATGCAACAGTAACATTTATGGGAGATGCAATCGTGTTTGCCACAAGACTTAAAGTTTCCAATGAGCCGTTACATCCCCGGAGAATGCCTCCAGGTGAACAAGACCAGGAGAATAGAGTCACTACGGGAAAACTGTATGTTAGACATCTAAGTTCAAAAGGCAAGAACTCGTTGACAACGGTGCGCTGCGGATGAACACTAACGATCGGAGGCTGGAAGACTCTCAGTGGACCAATCTGGCATTCCAACTTCCTAGAAGGAAAGGAAACCTCGCTGGTAACGACGCAGAGGATAGTGCTCAGATGATACTCTTTCTGGACAACCAGGTCATAGCTCAAAGTTCTTGTAAGACCGACGTCCCTCAACCTAGTTCTCGGTAGACGTCCCTTGCTGGTGTCATTGAATTTCCAGACGATGCTTACTGCTGGCTCACACCTCGAAACCCGACACTGTACAGGTACAACATCTCCTGCATGAAGCTCCAGCGGATTGGTTGGACTGCAGACTAGATCACCAGCATCAGGGAAATACTCGACAATCAATGTGGCACTGGTAGAAATATGACATTGACCTGAAGACTGATCTACTCCACTTTCATCTGACCGTGAAAGATAGTCAACACGACATGAAAAGTAGAAATTTGTTTGAGGTACGGCAAACGCTGTGATAGTTGATGAAAACTCATTGATACTAGAAGCATATATTTCGACATCCTTTTTGTTAGATATGTAGGGTCCAACTCGCCAACGCAATTCATCGGTGTCCCTATTGAAATTGGACACCACGCAAGTAAAAGAAGCATTTTGTCCCGAATGCACCGAAGTATCCTCCAGTTGATATTTGAATGACGGTGAGTGTTGGCCACCACAGACGGTTATGGCTTCGTCTATAGATGTTGCAAGCAACATACAAATTAGAGTTAAATCAATCAAATAATGACCATTCATGTTTAACACTGTTCAAATACTTCATAAGCATTTGATTTCCAATGCAGCATGACAACAAGTTAGCGAAATGACAACTCTCAAGCCTTTCCTTTTCGTAAATTGCAGGCAGTTTTGAAAGCAACAAGACTATTGTGTAACATTAAATGTTTAATGGTTCACTAAAGATACATTTACAAAATGTGTTTCTATATTACAACGTTAGGCTTCACTGGATATGTATTGGATTGTTTTGATTGGATACGACAATAACCACTTGAGATTCATGACAGGACCCAGTAATCTCTTTTTTTTACGAAAGCATGAAGTGAAAGCAGAAGAATATATTTTGCCTGAAGTGAATGAATGGATCAAAAGTAAAATGTAATTGGGTACCACAATTATTTCTTAAGATACTAAAAGTGATACCTAACGTCTCTTTTAATTACACCAGATAAAATTCTCGCTACGTTGTTGAAAATCAAAAGAAAACCCAGGTCGCGGCGCCTACTTCGTTAGATTTTCCCGAAAAAATGAAAAATGTTCACGTATACTACGTCCGGGTGCTGAGCCACGTCTTCGTGAAGCTTATGTTGCGTGTGCAGTTTTCTCAATACGTTTCGGTCCATGCTTCGTCGTAAACCGTCGCGTCGCCACTACGTTCTCGCTAAATATCCAGCAGATTACGATTAGTCGAACATGTTCATTCTAGTAGGATCCTTTTTTGGTAGCCGCGTAGTGGCCGTGTAGTACAGCAGACATGGATAGGGCTGTTGCTACGTTCTTTCAGTGTCCGTCTATGCTACGTCGATGGAGCTGTAGGGACGTCATAAGAAGGTCCGTATCGCGTCATTACTAGGCACTGTTCGGACGGCGCTCCAGCTACGTAGATTCGTACATGTTCAAAGTCCACGTAGCGGAAAATGGGTCTCCAGAGACCATTCGCTCTCGGTACGCTATATCAGTTCCCACTGCGTCATGGTATTTTTTTCAGGCGCAGCGATAGCCGCGGCATGGGCATTGCGTTGGTGCAAAGGGGGTAGGGCATAGTAAGCACTGGAGGAGGAATACTCGAGCTATATAAATTATATAGTCATGGGAAGACATTGGCGGCACTAGCTCCGATCTTGAGCTGGGGGAGGCAGAACACTTTGATGGCTTTCCAGCTACTTTGAATTTTTTACCTAATTATATTGTTATAACATTGACGGATCTACGGGGGAGGGGGATCCCAGGGGGGTCTCTCCCCTTGCCAATTAAAAAACTAATGTGCATTAAAAATCGCAATCATTATCTGCAGGCCCACACAAAATGTTCCTACAGCATGAACTGCCTTTTATAGTCTCAATTCCGTGCAACAACTACAACAAATCAGCTCACCGCTTCGCGGGTGAGGGTCTTTCTGGTTTAACCCCCCCCCCCCCCCCGACCATGTAAAAAAAGCTAGATCGGCCCGTTTATACCCCCTACACACACACACACCCTCACACACACCCTGCCACAATCGCCGCCCCCTCTCTCTCCCTCTCTTTCTCTCTCTCCCTCTCTTTCTCTCTCTGTCTTTCTGCTATTATGCGCTGTTTAGTATCTTTGGTGAACATTTCAGTCATGGTTTAAAGTTTATCAAGAATTTTGAATTCTTCTGGGGAATGCATGTGCTTACAATTACCTATTTTCTTTATCAAGAAGGTGTGATAACAACCAACATTTACCTATGAACAATTATACAGGGTATTTCTAAACGAAATTCAAAGGTCAGCTACCCCAAGAACACATGTTTTATCCATGTGATTTTTATTTTACATAATTGGGTATCTCAAAGGGGCGGATCCAGCCTTCGCCAATAGGGGGGCGGATATTTTTTCAGCCATATTTTCCCCGGTCGGCCGCTCGAAGATGATTTTTGTTTGTTTCTTTGAAGGGGTAGTCCTAATAGTTACTTCTTAGCTTTATTGTTATAAATAGCCTTTTGTTTTAAAAAACATACATGTAAATATTATAATCCTTATTTATATAATGCGAGCACGAAGCGCGCGCAATTTTTTTTTGTTGAAATTTTATGTATTTTTCCTAAAATTTGAACATTCTAGGCAATGTTTGTCATCCTGAAAAAGATGTTTATGCAATTTTTAAAACACGTTTTGAACTGATCGTAAAGGTACATGTAGGCCCACTAGCGTACCTACGGGGGGGCAGTCTGCCCCCCCCCCCCCTGACGAGCCACAACCCATACATAAGACATATACCTGCCCCTCCTGACCAGCTTAAAAGACCTTTTTTTGCCCCCCCTGACGAGCTTGAAGACCATTATTGCGCCCCCCCCCCCCTGACGAAGATGAGCTAGAAGACTTTTTTTTTTTTTTTTGCTTGTCAATTTTTTTTTTTTTACGAAAACCTTTATTTTTTTATTGAAGACCTTTTTTTTTTTTTTTTTTTTTGCTTGTCAAATTTTTTGGCGGCCGATTTTGCCCCCCCCCCCTGTGGAAAATCCTAGGTACGCCACTGTGTAGGCCTACCTACTGCTTGCAGTTAGCCATATTTCAACAATGAAATTTTTTGACATTTTTACCTAAGGAATGGAAATTCTAAGCACTTTTTGTAACTTAAACAGAATAGGTATAACTTTACAATTGATGCGAACGCGAAGCGCGAGCGGAAAGTTTCGAGATTTAGACCTAAAAACGAGACACTCTATTAATGTTTTGTAAATCATGAAAAGTATGAGTAATTGGGATTTTTCTTATATTAGTAATGCAAGCGCAAAGCGCGAGCAGAAAATTTTCAAATGCGATTGAACTGATCGAAAAGTACGTAGGCCCTACCAGTTAAGGACTGCTTGCACTTAGCCATGAAGACGTTAAATATTTCGACAATCAAATAATGCGAGCGCGATCGAAGCGCGAGCTGAAATTTTTTTACATTTCTACATAAAGAATGGATAATTTTGATAAACTTGTATAATCGTGAACAGGATAGCTATATATGCGAACGCGAAGCGTGAGCGGAAAAATTCGAGATTTAGCCCTCATGTTCTGTAAATCATGAACATGGTGAGTAATAGGGGATCTTCCTCCATTAATAATACGAGCACAAAGCGCAAGAAGATGCGCACGCGTGTTTCAGATTAGACATAGGCCCGTATTCTGAAGTCGGGGGAGCGTTTCATGAAAGGACTTGTCAGACGTTTTATCAGACAACTCCCATTTTATCCGACAGTTACCATATAGTAACAGTGCTTCTCAGCCATCAAAATCCAGAAAAGTTGTCAGATCTGACAACTTGTCGGACAAAAATGTTGATGAAACGCCCCCCCCCCCCCCGGTTTAACTTAGGCCATGGTCTAACTCTGTACGAAAATTATGGGAAGCCAAAAGTATCAACATTTTTATTACATTGTATGTTTCTTATGTTTACTGTGCTCTTTCCTGATTCATCGATGGTGAAGACAATCATCTATTTATACTTCCTAGACAATTATGAATGATCTAAGAGCCAAATGAGCTGAAATATGATGTCTCTACTGTAAGTGTTTTATGTAACAACTGGCCATCATACTTAAACCACAACTTTAAACCTGAGTTTAAGTTAAACCCGACTTCAGAATACAGGCCCTAGAATCTAGGCATTCTAAATACATCTTTTATCATGAAAATCAAAGCGAGCGCGAAGCGCGAGCTTAAAATATTTGATATTCTGATCTAAAATAAAAGGGTCAATTTCAGCTCTATATTTCATGCACTTTGTAGGATAATTGTGAGGTGGATATGGATCGCACTTACTAAGAGCTGATATTTTTTCATTATTATTAGCCTAGGACCGGGTCATCCTTATAAAAATGATGACTATCTTCATATTCCTCTGGCTAAGCGCGAGATTAAACAAAATTTAATTATTAAATTGATATCTTATTTATTAATGCATAATGAGGGCACAGAATTTGATGATATTATGGCCTGAAAATTGAAATTTTAAGCTCTTTTGTCATTATGAATACGATGGATCAGTTAATACATTTTAACCATTAATGCCAGTGCTAATCGCGAGCCGAAATGTTTGATAAACTGTCATGAAAAGGGGATATTAAGTAGTTTGTTGTATAATTAATATTGCGGCATACACAACTCGCCAATCAAAATGCGAGCCTGCAGCGCTAGCTGATACGTTTTGACAATCGGACCTGAATACACGAAAGTACCTGATAAATCAAAATTTGCGAGCGCGAAGCGCGAGCAGAAAATGTTTATATTCAGACCATAAAACTGACATTTTTACAGAGCACTTCATAAAAATAGATTTATAAATCACACAAAATAATGAAAGTTCGATTTCCGAGGAGAAATATGTTTTGTATATTAACTTCTAAACTTGATAGTTAAGCTCCATATTGAATAAGATATGTAAATCACCCAACAGGCAATGCGAGCGCGAAGCGCGAGCGAAAATTTTGTATTATGACATGAAAGATCCTTTTTATTTTCCAAGTCTTCCGAAGTCTTCCCCTCATCTTAATCTTTTTTTTTATTCACTTGTTTTCCTCCACTTCTTTTTCTCCTCTCTTATCCTCTTTCCTCTTTTTTTTTTATTTCTTTCTTTCCTTTTTTGTTTGGCTCCGCCAATAGGGGGGGGGGGGCGCCCCCTGGATCCGCCTATGTCTCATTTTTTGACACCTTGCTTGGGTTACAATTGTTACGGGTTACAGAGTTATCGTCTTTCGGATTCGATTCCCACTCGGTGCCCTTTGGTAAGGCATCAATCCTCATCACCAGATCCCTCGGAGAGGACCGTAAGCCGTTGATCATCTGCTTGCTTACAAGCATTCATGCTTTTCTTAGCCACCAGGTAAAAAAATCACCACCATTTACCACCCCCCCCCCCCCTGTCGACGCTGCATGTCTTGTTCTTGTTATGGCATATTTCGGTACAAGAAGTTTGATACCAAAATGTGCCGATAGTGTATGAGACGCCGAATGTACCAATATTATATAGAACAATTATTTGTTATATAATCATTATTTATTAAATAATAACTATTATTTATATATAATTTACATTTTATTTGTAAATAACTACTATTATATAAAATATCATTTCTAATTATTTATATATAATTCCAAGTAATACTTCATTATTTGTAAATAATAATAGTTCGACATTCCATTATTTATAAATAATGATTATTTGTTTTTCATTATTTATAAATAATGATTATTTTTTTTTCATTATTTATAAATAATGATTATTTGTTTTTCATTATTTATAAATAATGATTATTTGTTTTTTATTATTTACAAATAATGATTATTTGTTTTTCATTATTTATAAATAATGATTATTTGTTTTTCATTATTTATAAATAATGATTATTTGTTTTTTATTATTTACAAATAATGATTATTTGTTTTTCATTATTTATAAATAATGATTATTTGTTTTTCATTATTTATAATTAATGATTATTTGTTTTTATATTATTTATAAATAGTGACACTACATACTTCATTATTTATAAATAATGACACTACATACCTCATTATTTATAAATAATTGCAATTCGTTTTTCCGTTATTTATAAATAAGTTTTCTATTATTTATAAATAATAATTATTTATTATCAATACCAGTGCACATTTCTTTAATTATAAATAATTTGTTGAGTTTTCCATTATTTATAAATAATGATTATTTGTTAAATAATGAAAACGTCTACTTCATTATTTATAAATAATTTTTTCGAGTGCACCATTATTCTCATTATTTATAAATAATCATTATTTAATGTTCGAGTTTTCCATTATTTATAAATAAAGATTATTTGTTAAATAATGAAATATCTACTTCATTATTTATAAATAATAATTTAGTTTCAATATCCCATTATTTATAAATAATCATTATTTATAAACAATTTTTACAGTTTGCCATTATATACAAATAATCATTATTTATATACAAATAACCATTATTTATTAAATAATGCGATTATTTATTAAATAATGCCATTATTTATTAAATAATGGAAAACTCGCTATAACATGCAAATGTGGGACCGCCCATGATATGAATATTTATGATGCGATTTCCTTTTTCGTGATTTTTCTTCACAAATTTTTGTCCATTTCCTCTTCATATTGACATTTCTTGAAGCAATTTTCTAGGGATATGGTCTGATTGTAATATTCTTCATTTTCTATATAACTTCGTCTTCGTAGAAATATCAAAAAGTGTAATTTTATACGATTTTTCCTACAGTTCACAATCCCCATAGGCGCGCGTGTATCGTAGGGACAACCGGTGAATCGACGGAGTGCTCTTCATCGAAATACTACGTTGGTTGGTCCCCGGAAGTGGCGGGCGGAGTCGATCAAGTGCATATGAGCTGAGAGAGTGAAATATCAGTGTACTTGTACAGGCCCTTTTACTTTTTTTGTTAAGTTAATTTTTCCTGGTGTAGAGATAAGTTTCAGTTCTAATAATGCACTTCAAATACATTTTGGAGTGTCTGTTTGAGGCGTTTGGGGCGATTTCACCCTGGCCCCAAAGTGCTCGCAACGACAATACGGGGGCATGATGACCCCTAAATTTTTAAAAACTTATTTTTCTATTGAAAATTATCACAAAATTCACCAAAAATATTGGTACATTCGGCGCTTCATAGATAGTGCACCTATGCCTGACAGGATATTTTGTTACTCGTGCAGATACAACGTGTTGTACCTGCACATTTTGGTAACAACTTAAAAATCAGACTTGACGGTTATTATGGAGTAAAGATATGGTATTGGATTAGAGACAAAGTCTAAAAGTGTATGTCTGTGCGTAGGGGAGGGGGTGATTTGCCTCTCCGCCCAATGCCAATCAAAATCCAGAAAAGTTGTCAGATCTGAAACCCCCCCCCCCCCCCCGGTTTAATTTAGGCCATGGTCTATCTCTGTACTAAAATTATGGGAAGCCAAAAGTATCAACATTTTTATTACATTGTATGTTTCTTATGTTTACTGTGCTCTTTCCTGATTCATCGATGGTGAAGACAATCATCTATTTATACTTCCTAAACAATTATGAATGATCTAAGAGCCAAATGAGCTGAAATATGATGTCTCTACTGTTAGTGATTTAGGTAACAATTGGCCATCATACTTAAACCACAACTTTAAACCTGAGTTTAAGTTAAACCCGACTTCAGAATACAGGCCCTAGAATCTAGGCATTCTAAATACATCTTTTATCATGAAAATCAAAGCGAGCGCGAAGCTCGAGCTTAAAATATTTGATATTCTGATCTAAAATAAAAGGGTCAATTTCAGCTCTATATTTCATGCACTTTGTAGAATAATTGTGAGGTGGATATGGATCGCACTTAATAAAGAGCCGATATATTTTCATTATTATTAGCCTAGGACCGGGACATCCTTATAAAAATGATGACTATCTTCATATTCCTCTGGCTAAGCGCGAGATTAAACAAAATTTAATTATGAAATTTATATCTTATTTATTAATGCATAATGAGGGCACAGAATCTGATGATATTATGGCCTGACAATTGAAATTTTAAGCACTTTTGTCATTATGAATACGATGGATCAGTTAATACATTTTAACCATTAATGCCAGTGCTAATCACGAGCCGAAATGTTTGATAAACTGTCATGAAAAGGGGATATTAAGTAGTTTGTTGTATAATTAATATTGCGGCATACACAACTCGCCAATCAAAATGCGAGCCTGCAGCGCTAGCTGATACGTTTTGACAATCGGACCTGAATACACGAAAGTACCTGATAAATCAAAATTTGCGAGCGCGCAGCGCGAGCAGAAAATGTTTATATTCAGACCATAAAACTGACATTTTTACAGAGCACTTTATAAAAATAGATTTATAAATCACACAAAATAATGAAAGTTCGATTTCCGAGGAGAAATATGTTTTGTATATTAACTTCTAAACTTGATATTTAAGCTCCATATTGAATAAGATATGTAAATAATAATAATAAGGCATTTAGGAACGCTATACATAGTTCACTATATCATAGCGTTTACACTGTAGATCAATTTACAACACTTAAAAAAGCTACATCTATCCTAGATACAAGTACGTTTTCAACTGTTTCTTAAATCTAAGAAGAGAAGTTTCAGATCTTAATTTAGTGGGAAGCTTGTTCCATTCTTTTGCCGCAGCAACAGTAAAACTACGTTCACCGGCCTTGCTCCGGGTTGTCTGATAGGTTAGTCTAAAATGATCTCATGCACCTGACCGCCTCGTTTAGGATTATGAACCTGAAGTGCCCCCTTGATATACATTGGTACATGATCATGAAATGATTTATATACATACAAAAGAATCTTAAATAATATTCTTTGTTTAACTGGTAGCCAGTGTAATGCCCTTATTAGTGCAATAGCATGTCTACGGTCAACTATGTGAATAATACGTGCTGCCCAGTTTTGCAGACTCGATCTGTAGTCGCCTTACGTGCATTTGGGGAACTTCTGTAAGGAGTGCATTACAATAATCGATCCGAGATAGTACATGACTACGTACCGCATGATGACATGCATCTACTGTTATGTACTTTCGTATGCGACATATATTTCTTAATTGAAACCTAACAGATTTACATAAAAAATCAATTTGCTTTGTCATAGACATGTTACAATCCAAATATACACCAAGACTCTTAATTGAAGCGGATGGTAAGACTTGTGATGTACCAATATCAATAGAAATATTATCTAACCCACGAAGGTTATATGGTGAACCTACTACCAGAAATTCAGTTTTTGCTTCATTCAGCTTTAGTCTGTTATTATTCATCCATATGCTGATGTCTGCAACACATACCGAAAGGGTTCTCAATGCAATCTCCAAGCCATGTGCTGCCCTGGGGTCAAAAGATACATAAAGTTGCGTATCATCAGCATATAGATGATAAGACACATTATGAGTTTTGGCAATGTCTGCGATAGGTAGGGTGTATACAGTATAACCTATCGGTCCGAACACAGAACCTTGAGGAAGGCCAATTGAATTAACAGAAACTAGTGAATGCTTTCCATTTATTTCCACACATGTAGACCAATCATCCAAGTAGGTCTGGAACCAGTTTAAAGCTGTGCCCTGGACTCTTATCCGTTTCGAAGGCCGGGTCATCAAAATCTGACGATCTATCGTGTCAAACGCTGCTGATAAGTCTAAGGACAAAAGCAAAGTTACTTGACCCTTGTCCATAGCAGACATAATGTAATTCTTCACCTTGATAAGAGCGCTCTCTGTACTATGGTGAGATCTATAGGCAGACTGATGAGGATCCCATAAACTATTTTCCGACATATGATCCGTGAGCCTACGACAAGCAATCTTCTCCAATACCTTCCCAAGAAAACTGAGGTTGGATACAGGCCGGTAGTTGGATAGGCAATTCTTGTCATGGCTTGGTTTCTTGAGTAGTGGCCAAATAACTGCTGACCTCAGTGAACTTTGAAAGTCGCCAGACTGAAGGGACGAATTTATGATATTCGTCAAAATAGGAAGAAGGTATGGTAAGTTCTCTTTGAGGAACCATGTGGGTAACGGATCCAGACTGCACGACTTGCATGGTGATCCTAAAATGATCTTCTTATTACTTCATCTTCTGTAGCAAGATCAAAGCGTGACAGTGGCTCAAAATTATTTTGACAAATGTCAGTGGCTGGATCTGAATAGGAATGAGGCTGCACATCATCTAGGTTCCTTTGAATCTTTCTTATCTTTTCTTCAAAGAACGAAGAGAATTTATTGGACAGTTTTTTTTTTATGTAAATCACCCAACAGGCAATGCGAGCGCGAAGCGCGAGCGAAAATTTTGTATTGTGACATGAAAGATCCTTTTTATTTTCCAAGTCTTCCGAAGTCTTCCCCTCATCTTAATCTTTTTTTTATTCACTTGTTTTCCTCCACTTCTTTTTCTCCTCTCTTTTCCTCTTTCCTCTTTTTTTTATTTCTTTCTTTCCTTTTTTGTTTGGCTCCGCCAATAGGGGGGGCGCCCCCTGGATCCGCCTATGTCTCATTGTTTGACACCTTGCTTGGGTTACAATTGTTACGGGTTACAGAGTTATCGTCTTTCGATTCGATTCCCACTCGGTGCCCTTTGGTAAGGCATTAATCCTCATCACCAGATCCCTCGGAGAGGACCGTAAGCCGTTGATCCTCTGCTTGCTTACAAGCATTCATGCTTTTCTTAGCCACCAGGTAAAAAAATCACCACCATTTACCACCCCCCCCCCCCCCCCCCCCCCCCCTGTCGACGCTGCATGTCTTGTTATGGCACATTTCGGTACAAGAAGTTTGATACCAAAATGTGCCGATAGTGCACCGATGCCTGACAGGATATTTTGTTACTCGTGCAGATACAACGTGTGTACCTGCACATTTTGGTAACAACTTAAAAATCAGACTTGACGGTTATTATGGAGTAAAGATATGGTATTGGATTAGAGACAAAGTCTAAAAGTGTATGTCTGTGCGTAGGGGAGGGGGTGATTTGCCTCTCCGCCCAATGCCATTACGTCCAATGACCATGGCGCCTAATGCCGTTTGGTCCAATATCATTTCGTCCAATAGCCACTTCTTCTGGGAGCCACTTCGTTTAATAGACACTTCTTACCATAGCCATTTCGTCTGTAGTACAGGTAGTGCAAATAGAATTACCATATACTTTGTGTACGTTTTTAGGGCTTAACTACAGGGTCTATGAGGAATTTATCTCTCAAACTTTTGAAGAAAAAAAATGTCAATACAAATTGTGTAGTTAAGGTTGTGTACAGAATGAATGACGAATCTATTAGATCAATTACTACCCCTCTTAAAAGCTATTACCTTTTACTCTCAAAACGAATCTCCTTTTCACTATCACTAAATGAATGAGTCTATTACCTTTTACTTTCAATGAATGAATGAGTCTATTACCTTTTACTCTCACTGAATGATTATTACCTTTTACTCTCAAAACAAATCTCCTGTTCACTCTCACTAAATGAATGAATTATGAATCTATTACCTTTTAGTCTCAAAACGAATCTCTTATACAGTGGCGTACCTAGGATTTTTCGCAGAGGGGGCAAAACCGTCCGTCAAAAAATTTGACAAGCGAAAAAAAAAAAAAATAAAAAAAAAAGGTCTTCAATCACAAATAAAGGATTTCGTACCAGAAAAAAAAATGACAAGCAAAAAAAAATAATAAAAAAAATAAAAAAAAGGTCTTCAATCACAAATAAAGGATTTCGTACCAGAAAAAAAATTGACAAGCAAAAAAAAAAAAAAAAAGGTCTTCCAGATCGTCAGGGGGGGCAATAAAGGTCTTCAAGCTTGTCAGGGGGGGGGCAAAAATGGTCTTTCAAGCTCGTCAGGGGGGGGCAAGGATACGTCCTTTGCATGGGTTGTGGCTCGTCAGGGGGGCAGACTGCCCCCCCCCCCGTAGGTACGCTAGTGCTCTTACACCTGTAACTCTCACTGAATGAACGAATGTTTTACCTTTTCCTTTCACTGAACATGCTGAATGAAACGAATCAATAATATTACATCATTTCCAAAACGAATCGCCTATTTCACTGAATAAACAAATCTATTACTACCCTCTCAAATGGACTGAATGAACGAATCTATTATCGAATATTACTCAGGAAATATCATGTTGAAGCTGGACTTCGTTATTTTTCCACTAAAATATGTCTTATAACACACATCTCTATGGTGTTTTGGTAAAGTTAGGAAATATCATGTTGATTCTGGTTTTTGTTGTTTTTGTCCACTAAAATCTGACTTTTTATCATCACCATCAACTTTAGACTTTACACCATTCTTTATACTCTGACCTTTTTACTCACTATTTTTATGACTACCATTTTCACTTTATTTTCACTTACATTAATCATCCTCAGGGCGTTGTGGCGTGCGCCTGTAATCCAAGCTATGTGGGGAAGTTACAAATTGATGCAGAGGTTCGAGCCCTGGTCACGTCTTTCGGATGGTGACGTTAAAGGTCGGTCCCAGACGTAAATAATCATATCTGATTGATACACGTCTGACAAAACTCAAATACACACACACACACATCCTCAGACTTTTACACCATTCTTTACACACACTGAAATGTTCTCATCTTCCTCCTCATACTTTAATTCTGTATACTCTGACTTTTCACTCACTATTTTCCATCAATATACCCTTTTCACCTTATTTCTACTCTCATTCATTGTCCCCAGACTTTTACACCATTCTTCATTAAAGGAGAATGAAACTCTTGGAGCAAGTTAGCTTTTGTGAAAGCAGAAAAATCAAAGAATAAGATCAACAAAAGTTTGAGTAAAATAGGACTAGCAATAGAAGAGTTATGAGCATTTGAATGTCGAGATCACTAATGCTATGGAGATCCTCCCATTGGCAATGCGACCAAGATCTATGATGTCACAGATGAACAACTCTCCCCTTTTGGACACTGAAAATATACCCCAAAACATCTCTTTTTGCTCATTCTAATCATTATGACAAACGATTCATCAATGATATAATGTTGTGAAACCTCTGTACTTGTCCTCTCAGAAAGAGAACACCTCACCTTGTGATAGACTCTATAAAAGTGAGAATATAAGTGAAATAAGTACTAAAGTAATGAGGGAGTTGTACGTGTGTGACATCACAGATCTTGGTCGCATTGCCAATGGGAGGATCTACATGGCATTAGCGATCTCAATATTCAAATGCTCATAACTTTCTTATTATTCATTCAATCTTCCTCAAACTTTCAACAATATGTTTCTTTAATTTTTCTCTTTGATATGGATTCAGCTGGTTTCAAGGGTTTCATTCTCCTTTAAAAAATGAAAAGTTTCTCGAAAGGTTGAAAATGATGATAATAGTAATACATTAAAACGATTTCTTATTTGCGAGCAATTTGCTTATTGTTTGTTAGTTAAATTCAACTTACCAATCTTGGGTCACGGCGATGGCCGCAATTTATAGGCCTACACATATCCCTACATGTACATGTACATTCAAATTTAAATTTCAAATTCAATTCAAATTCAAATTTATTTATTTCACTTCCATCAAACAAAAACAAATTGTATACCGTCTAACAACAAGGATCGCAAGATTTCATCGTCAAATCCCCCCCCCCCCCCCATAATTATAAGATTCGAACGTTTATCGAGGAGTTTCTGCACAGAGGACTTGACAGTGCTGCGGCCTGGTACTGGATGAGATTAGAGGAGAATGATGAAGAGCGCCACCTTAAGTCATCCTAGTCTACTTGGCCGACTAAAATACTCTGACATAATTCTGACATATTTTTCTTTACACTGTAAAGATATTGTTTACGTTTTGGTATAGAATCATCCCTGTCGTACAGAGAGGAGGGGCTATGGTCCCACAAAAGCTTCATGATCAAGAAAACAAGGAAGGAAAAAACAGAAGAAAAAGTAAAAAGAAAATGATACGATTTTCTGAGTAATATACTAAAATCTATCACAAAATTGGATATTTTATTAAAAAGGTAAAAATTCTGCACGCTTCGCTCGCTCGCAGTTTTGAAAGGTATTCGCCCCATATGCCATGTCTGTCCCCTTCAAATGTTTTGCTCATCACGCAGGAGAATAATTATCAAAGATTATAATTGCATACCACAAAACTAGTTGATTAAAAAGAATAAATAAATACGTTTATTAAACCAGAGGCGACACCGGAATGGAAATAGGCATGCATGGGTCCATTTTAAGTCATTCTAGACTTCTTGGCCGACAAATATCGGGAAATTATTTGACATCGTTTTTTTCTCTCTCCCTCTCACTCATTCTCTATACACTCAAAATACACTATACCTGAAAATATTGGTAAAATAATCACTGGCGTTCAGATGGGAGGGGGCTGTATGGTCAAAAAAAGTTTAATGATCAAGAAAAAAAGGTACGGAGAAAATCAAAGAAAATATGAAATATGATATCATTTTCTGAGTAGTATACTGGCCAAAATCTATCGCAAATTCGATGTTTGTATTTCAAAGGGTTAAAAAAAAGTTATGTTCGCTCGCAGTTTTGAAAGAGTTTCACCCCGTACGCCATGTCTGGCCCCTTAAAATCTCATTACACCATCATGGCTCATTACACCAGAGAATAATTACCAAAGATTATAATTGTATACCACAAAAAATAATAATGAGTGTATTCATTAACCCCATACACAGAAATTGATTTAGGCATGGGTCCACTACCCCTATGTATTCTCAAGAAGAGACAGAGCGAAAGAAGTTTATAAACAAGAAAAACACGGGGATAAACAGCCATAAGATTGAAGAAGAGTATGTGAAAGGAGACATTTGCGCCGTGTTACTTTTTAACAGTCGTATTATGCGGCCTGATTGAGCATAGGCCTATTGTTTTGTTTATAAGGGGCTAGTCATGAGAAGTAAAATAATGCATGGGGTAAGCTGGCTGAAATTTTAGGATAATTATAACATGTACTGTACATGATGTATAATGCATAGATGTGAAACGGACTGATATCTATTAAACTAAAGCGCAAAAAGCGAGCTGATTCTTTATTATCATTATATACGGACCTGAAGTGATATTTCAATTACTGTTTACAGGTAATAAAATGAAGAGTATACGTATTTTACTAATCAAATAAGCCGAGCACGAAGCGTGGACTGACAATCTTATCCGCAACCGTTAACGGGACAGTTTAAAGCAATTTTTGCGATTATAAATAGGATCCGTATCTCCCTAAGGAGAGCGGGAAACGCGAGCTGAGTTTGTTAATATTACTGACCTGATGAGGAATATTTTCAGCAATAAACATGTAGGGAAAAAATGAAGAGGATTCGTACCAGGTATTTGTAGATCAGTGTAATGCGAGCAGAAACAGCGTGCTGATTTTTTTTGGAGATTATGACCCAACAACGCGGCACTTCAAGCTAGTGGTACATGATGACGTACTTAATTTTTTGAAAGTCATTTAAAGGATGCGAATCTATAGTAATCAAATTCGAGCTCGAAGCGTGATATGTGCTCTTTTTGTAATAACTGATGCAGAGAAGGTTATATTTTAAGGACAGAATGTAGGAATTTATAAATGGGATACGTGATCTTACTAATCAAATTGGCATGATGTGGGCGCGAAGCGCGAGCTGATATCTATATGCCTATAACCGAAAAGGGACGTTTTAATCACTGTTTATCACGTAGACAAATCATGAAGAGAGCTAGCTGAAATGTTTGGAGATTGAGAGCGGAAAAGAGGCATTAATAATCCCTTTTTGCATTCGTAGCAATATAATGGTGCGCCAATATGTTATTGTATTTGATGTGTCTTGTGAAATGTCGCCCTCTGCGAGGGATGATGTCTTATCGCCCCTTACGATGGCCGCGCACTAGTAAATGAGGTTTGCCCCTAAGTTGGGTTAGTAAAAGTGTTATTACTGTAACTGGTTTCCCATCTTCTTTATTACTTAATGTCGGTGCATAATTATTTCAATAAACAAAATAATGACTACTAGAGTTTGCTTTGTGATCAATTTGGCGCCTCACAAGTTTAAAACCAAGATGACGCTCCTCCAAGTTTATGATCCGATTGTCGTCCCCTTAGTTTAATGAAGATGAAAGTAGCGCCCCTAGATTTTTAGTTCACTCCCCGTAAGTTATTTTTAAGTCGATTTGGCGATCCCTTTATTGGCAACCCCTAGCTTAATCTTATGTCAGTTAATTAATTTCATAGAGATATATCACTAGTTTAGTAATTAGTATATATCTCTATGGTTAATTTGCACCCCCCCCCCATTAACACCAATAATTTTGCCGCCATCTCGGTTTCAGGTCAATTTTGATATTTTCTTCATGATTTCAACATCAATTTGATCCACGCTAATATCAAATTTACAGGTCATACGGACCTATTAACAATGGGAAGAAAAAAAGATATTCTTTCGAGCCAACCACTTCGTTTTTTTTTATATTGCTGATCATGCTGATTGACAAAGTGTATGAATATGATTGTCCATCTAACACTGCTTCTCTGGAGGATACCCTTTTCTCAAATTGGGAAGAAAATATCAACAACTTTGGAACTATATTTGACTGGTGGAAGGATTAGGGCTCGTTCCATGTAGGCCTATAATGAATTTTGATCCCTCAGGAGATGTCTTCATAAATGCCGTTTTAATTTAAAAATGAGCCGGTCGAGCTAGGGACCCTTTTCTGGCCAGTTATAGATTGTCAGATATCCTGTCCATTGGTAACATTCGAACCCCGAATTTCATCCTTCTTTATGTTTATTTTTTTAAGTATGGTTAATGTTTTAGGCCCGTGAAGCGAAATCCGGCCCGCCCATGCATAAGATTGAAAGGAACTTCAAAACCAATTTGGCACCCTTTTCAAGTTCAATGACCTCCCGGTTGATTTCATTTTCTTCCCCATTCTCCCTAATCTTTTCCCCTTATTTTCTTTCCCCCTCTCCATTTCTTCTTTCATTTCCCCTTCTTTGTTTTTAGTTTTGCTTTCTCCCCCTTCCCTATATAGTCTTCCTTTCTTCTCTGGTTTTCCCCTTTTCTCTCTCCCTCTCCTCCCTCATCCCTCTGCTTTGAGCGCTCCTCTTTCTTTCGCCTGCTGATGGCGTGCAGAAACCTTTCACGGAATGACGTAAGAGAAATGTTACGTAAGATCTCGTGTTTTATCCGCTCTGCATGCTCGACACTCGTGGGCTCACAGGCCTAATTCATTTCCCATAGACTCGTGTGTTAAAGTGGCACTTAAAAATAATTCATAAAAAATAAGGAGGAAATTCGAGGGTTGAATGTTTACTACCAGTGGATAGGATTAATGTCTGACATTCCATATATCTGACCAGAAAAGGGTACCTCGACCGGCTCATTTTAAAAATAAATCAGCATTTATGAAGACTACACCTGACGGGATCAAATTCATCACTTGATAGAGTAAAATTACCCTAATTCTTCCGCCAGTAAAAATATAGTTCCATAGTGGTGATATATCTTTCCAATTTGGAAAAAGTAAGTTCAGTATAGGTACCCTCCCTAGAATCAGTGTTAGATTGTCAGTCATTCGTTCATTTTAGTCAATCAGCAATATCAAATTTAAAAATTGAGCAATGGGTTGGGTCGAATGAATATCTTTTGCCTGTCGAATGAATATCTTTTGCCTGCAACCTCGTGATGATCCAATCGATACCTCCAGAAGGCTCCATTATGCCCCCCCCCCCTCTCTCTCTCTTCCATCTCAAAATAGTGATTGAGGCTGTTCCTGTTCACCAATTTAGATATCAAACAAAGACATAAATGAAACTTGGTGGACAGTTTTAGAAAAGGGTATAGGTCTGTGTGCCAGAGAAAGGACCTATATAATCGTAAGTGTGAAAAGATAGAGGGGGAAAAAGTAATAAAATAAAAAAGAAAACGAAATAAAAATATACGAGACCAGCATCTACGAAGAGTCTGAGACTATCAATCAACAACATGGATTTTTCATTGTATTTAAGACTGCATGGAATTATTACGTATACTAACTCCAAGCATAAACCAAACGAATTGTCCCCTTCATCCATTGTGTTAATATTAAGAGATTTAAAGGTCAAGTCCACCTCAGAAAATGTTGATTTGAATCAAAAGAGAAAAATCAGACAAGCACAATGCTGAAAATGTCATCAAAATCGGATGTAAAATAAGAAAGTTATGACATTTCAAAGTTTCGCTTATTTTTAACAAAATATTTATATGAACGAGCCAGTTACATCCAAATGAGAGAGTCGATGATATCACTCACTCACTATTTCTTTTGTTTTTTATTGTTTGAATTATACAATATTTCAATTTTTACGAATTTGACGATTAGGACCTCCTTGCCTGAAGCACAAAATGTTAAAATAATGGAATTCCACGTGTTCAGGGAGGAATGAAGCTTCATTTCACATGACAATGACGAGAAAATAAAAATATTTCATATTTCATATAATAAAATACAAAAGAAATAGTGAGTGATGTCATCACTTCCTCATTTGCATACCGACCGAGATGTGCATATAACTGTTTTGTGAAATGAAGCTAAACTTTAAAATGCCATAACTTTCTTATTTTACATCAGATTTTGATGAAATTTTCAGTGTTATGCTTGTTGAATTTTTCTCTTTTTATTCAAATCAAGTTTTTGTTGGGCTGGACTTGTCCTTTAAAAGCTCGGTTTTATGGGACCCTGGCCTTGTAACGTAAAGCTTAGCAGTTACCATGAGGCTGATTTTTACGATTGATGCCCGGGGATTGATGACACAATAATCAATGCAATCACTCTACTCCTATATGTTAGGGACGCATCATTAGATATCCAGGGGGGGGGGGGGCTGGAAGTTTTTCTCAAAAAAACAAACTTGACTTGCTATATGAGCAAAAAAAACCTTGACTCACCATCCGAGGAAAAACAAAAATTTCATCCACTGTCAAAATTTTTTTTGTCTTAATGGAGTAAGGAAAAAAAACTTTGCTCAAAGAAGAAATGAAAAACAAATTTGCATCAACCCAAACTTCCAGTCCCCCCCCCCTCCGGTATCTAAATGGTGCGTCCCTTACGAGACCCCTGGCCAGAAATCTACAAGAAGTATTTTGATCCGAGCATGGAGCCACTAGTAGCTCCATGATTTAAGAAAATTTAATTATATTCAACTAATTCGAGCCTTAAAAAGCAAAGTACCCCCCCCAAAAAAAAATCATCACCAAATCTGCATACGGGATATGCACGTTTACTCTTTCTCTCCCCTTATATATACTGGCCCTCCCTCTCTCCTTCTGTCCCTCTCGTTCTCTCTCGCTCTCGAAATAAGTACCTAAATTTTATAGAAAATATTTAAGTATAAATCCTACATCGAGAAAGAGATGATGCTGTAATATATTATTTAAAATCTTAACAATGAATTGAAGAAAAATGAGAAGTAAATGACAAATACATGAAAATGAACGATATTACATTATAGATGCATTTTATTTTATGCAAAACACACAAATACATTAATCTTTATATCCATACATTAAACTTGTCTTTGTGCGGTCATCATGGAAGTCCAATACCGAAATACATATATGTACATGTTAGGCATACTAAGTTAATGCACTTTTTTTATGAAAAAAATAATGAAAATGCTATCCTAACAGGCTTTTCATCATATGTCATCATCATAATGCATATATCTGTGACCTATTGATGGAAGTGGAACTGCATTAAAAATTTATACAATTCCCAACAATGCATTTTGTTGGTGCAAACATGCCCTAAATTTATTGTTTTAAAACTTCTTAAATGAAATAATCGAATGGCAAGACAAAAAAAAACCTTTACAAGTATAAAGAGGAAAACAAAACAAAACATCATGAAATATGAAATACTGCAAAATCTGACAGGAAGAGGAAAATTATGAAAGAGGGCAAGAGATCTTAGATGCAGTAGAGCGATTGTTTGAAAGAGAAAGGTTGAGATTGTTTGAGAAGGAAAATACAATGGATTGTCCTAAAATAAAAAAAAGATATTTATTGCATTAATTTGTGCAGTTATCTTCAAGGTGTGGGTGTGAGGCGGGGGCGGGGCGGGATGTATTCCTTTCATGTTTTAAGATGAATGTCACCCGATTTTTTAACATCAAAATGTTGAATAAAAGTTTGGATTCCTCCTTTGATTACAGGTAAAATTCAACAGTAGTATTCTTCTGTTATTGATATTTAATTTCACATTTATAATTCAAATTTCAACTATTTTTTTTCTATCATAATGTCCATGCGGTTGTAATGTTAATTGAAACCACATGACCTTTGGATTCACCGTACTAAATATTTTTTTGCTTTTTGCATAGCTGAAGTTTTGTTAAATATAACAAAAAATGTTTTATGCTGTAGTCAATATTATTATAAAATGTGAATATTTTACGAAACCTCTTATTCCTGCAAACGTTGTGACAAGAAATACTTCTGTACATTATAAAGTTAGACTCAATGGAATATATACAGTAAAACATACATGTAATATACTTTGGTTTTAAAAACAAAGCACTTTGCTTTGCACACAATCATAAATGTAGCTGTAGCAACTATTATAGCTAAAAGTAGCTCACATTCACACACATAAATATTCGTTCATAATGATATAACATTATCATTAGAAGTATTAGAAATACACCATCCCAAACGAACAACTCAATCTTCGCTTTTTTTTTTGGGGGGGGGGGGAAGGTACTGCACAAAAATATAACCCTGCAAGAAAATCCCTCCTCATAGATTAATACTGATGATATAATATCTCAGAAGGGGAGTCTTATCATGTTTTTTATTTGGGGGGGGGGGGTGGGATATCCAATCTAGTATTGTTGTCTTTGCAGACATGTTTATCCCATGGGAATATAGATAAAAGCAATGTCTTCGAATTAAACTTTATAAAGTGTTCAGACTTTCATATCACCCAGGGCCTGATACTGTTAATAATAGTCTCTATAAATATCGCCATTTAACTTTAGAAACAAGAGTTATGTTTATTCACTCTCGTCAAAGAGTAGACATTCACCGTGTCCTGGAATCTCGACCTCTTCTACACATCTCGTGACCGCTCTCGATCTTTTGGCACTTTTCTTCACAACAGCGACTCCCATCACGTCCACGATCTCATCTGCTCTCAGCGACATCATGCCGTGAGGCTCACATGTGTATTGCACCGAGATCTTCATCGCAACGATCACCCTTTTCATGATATCCTTGTCTTCGGTGATCGAGGAACTGATCTCGACTTGACGTTGGCTCGTTGCGATGACGGTTGCGCGACCGAATGGACGTCGGTTCTGATGGCATACCACGAATTCATCTCCAGGCTCGACGGCGCTGATGATGAAGGCATAGCCGTTGGGTAGGGTGTCTGACCAGAAGAAGTTTGTGTTGATGTTGGCGTACTGGTCCTCGAAGGTTAGGCGCTTCCCGTAGCCTTGTCCGATGCGAAGGAGATGGAGTGCCCTGCCTCCAAACTGGTAACGGTCCCCTCTCATCTTTGATGGGATGCGAACGCGGTATCTAAACCCGGGAAGTATTCTTTCATCTACATGCGTTCCTGTGGGAATTGGAAACAAAAAATAATATCCTTATTAAAAATCAATCCCATGTAGATCGGAGCCCCCGGGGGGGGGGGGGGGGCACTCAGTATATAATGCATAGTGTGTATGTGCCGCGGAGGGGACCCCCATTTTACACTCAAATTTCCGTTCCATTGCAATGCATAGCATTATTGTCTTATTGAGAAAAATAACAAAGAAATCCGCTCCAAAGCATAGCATTTTCTTCTTATCGAGAAAAAAGAAGAAAGAAATCCGCTCCAAAGCTTCGCATATTTTCCGTTACGACGTTCTAGCCGAATTGATCTGCTACTACAATGAGCCGCAATTTTGGTGAAAAGCAGCGGCAGAGCGCTGTCCGACCATTGCATCTGGGCTAGCTGCATGCAAGTATGCCCGTTCCATAGGGATGAATACGCAATCACACGCAGGCGAACCGTTCCAAGGACCCCCGTTTTCACAAACATTTGTTGTTCCGAAGCCCGTTCCGAGGACCCTCCTTTTTACAATAAGCCCGCTCCAAGGCCCCCGTTTTTTGTCTCGCCCGCGGCACATACCCACTACTTTTTGGGTCGAGTGCCCCCCCCCCCTGGATCGGAGCCATGCATAAAAAATTGATTCTACTAGAAGAGAAGGAAAAAAAGTGAAGATGGAACTCATATGCCGCACGATGATTTATAACAATTAAGTGAATCTAATTTACCCACCCCCCCCCCCTCATTTTGACAAAGATTCTTCCCTGGGGCTGGGCTGAAGGCTGGTAAATTTCAAATTATAGATCTACCTTAATGGTAGAATGACATAGGCAAAAGATAAATCATAAAATGATAATACAAAAATATGATATGATTGGTCCGGAACTGATATGGTGATGGTGGTATTAAATTGGTAGTGATTAGCAATGATGATGATGACGATGATGATGGATTATGATGACGATGATGCTGATCGAATGATGATGAGTGATGGTGATGATTAATTACGATGAGGGTGATGATGTTTTAATGTGATGTTAATTGATAGTAAATACGATGATTGTTTATAGATCTAATGAGGATCGATGATTCATATTTGATGATGATGATGAAATGATATGGTGATTGACGACTAGATCTAGCTATATAATCATGATAATGATTCCCATATGATAATATTAACATCAACTTTGGTTTAGAAAACAAAATATCGAGTATCCAGAAACCTAATATAAAGAACATCCTCATAATAAATTTGATTTAAAAAAAGGAGAATGAAACTCTTGGAGCAAGTTAGCTTTTGTGAAAGCAGAAAAATCAAAGAATAAGATCAACAAAAGTTTGAGTATAATAGGACTAGCAATAGAAGAGTTATGAGCATTTGAATGTCGAGATCACTAATGCTATGGAGATCCTCCCGTTGGCAATGCGACCAAGATCTATGATGTCACAGATGAACAACTCTCCCCTTTTGGACACTGAAAATATACCCCAAAACATCTCTTTTTGCTCATTCTAATCATATGACAAACGATTCATCAATGATATAATGTTGTGAAACCTCTGTACTTGTCCTCTCATAAAGAGAACACCTCACCTTGTGATAGACTCTATAAAAGTGAGAATATAAGTGAAATAAGTACTAAAGTAATGAGGGAGTTGTACGTGGGTGACATCACAGATCTTGGTCGCATTGCCAATAGGAGGATCTACATGGCATTAGTGATCTCCATATTCAAATGCTCATAACTTTCTTATTATTTATCCAATCTTCCTCAAACTTTCAACAATATGTTTCTTTGATTTTTCTCTTTGATATGGATTCAGCTGGTTTCAAGGGTTTCATTCTCCTAAGGATACATACCAAAAAAACCCCAAAATACAAGTTGAAGTACTAAGCCTAGATATTAACAAACGATTAGAAAAGTGGTATATCATGATTAGGCTATGAGTATGATGCTCGATCTTATCACTTACCACAAACGGCCATCTCGTGTTGTCCAAATTGTTCCCCTCCTTCTTCGCAATTGATTCCAACGCCATATTTTCTCCACAAACATTGAGATGATGGTGGGTACGATTTCCCTGATGTGAATGAGTTCGAAAGGCGAGAAAATCCAGTGTCGAAGGAGTCCAAATTTTCGTTGATGTCCCGGGCAACACTGAATCCGGAAAGACTGTCCAACTCAACACCCGGTGACTTAGTAAAGAGGGTAGGCACTTCTTCGAGAACCTCGCTATCGGGTGATTGGCGGTGGATGGCGATCGGACAAGACTGAAGCATGGACATGGTAGAATTTGCCATCAGAAACAACGTTCACTTTGTCCAGGAGAACCGTCCCGGGAGAAGAACACCGATTGAAAGCCAAATTGAAAACTGTCGACGATTGGCAAATAAATAGTAGTAGAAGACCGTAAGCTAGAAGAGATAATGGTAGGAAGTTTCTGTATGTGTTGCGCCCTGGATCATGGAGAAGCGGGAATGAAAACTGTCTTAGATTCCAATTCCCGCCGCGCGCGCGGCTCCGATATCTGCGATACACTGTCACTGCACTGTACCCGAAGCTTACACAAAGATGCGGCATCCGTCTCGCGTGGAGTACAAAGTGACCTTCACGAATCGTAGTAAAAAACGCACGTGGAGATGTTTACTTAGGCTTAGTCACAAACCCAGAAATTTCATCAAATTAAATTTCCGGGCATTTTTAAAGCATGAGTAGTATGAATCTATCTCATTATGAATGGATATAAAATTATGAATACATTTCGGGGATTTAAGAAATAGGTATTACTTTTTAGATGTTTAAATAAACTTTGCAAAATAACGTTCTTAATAACAATGTCTCACTAATTTAGACTAGCGGTGATTGGCTAGTTTCGTAATGACGCCTCGCGAGTCTGGCAAATTCAGACTCGATACTCGTTGGAAAATTTGTACATGTATCTGCTTGAGATGGAAACGGAAAAAAATATGGAGAGATGAGTCAAGGTCTACACATTTCTATTAAATTATGGTGTCATATCAGTCTGTCTCTTTTCACCACCCCTCTCATAAAGATATGATTAATTATCACATGCCTATATATTTAAAGATGAAATCGATCATAAATACAATTTCATTTTGGATACAATATTCGTGAAAGCTTGGACCTATACCCAAAGTAGGGTGTTCACTCGGTGCATTCATAATATGGTACTGCAATTGTAGTATCTACCGGGAGTATCTAGCAAACTTAAAAAGTAGCCTATACGTACACGAAAATGTGGTATCAAAATCGGAGAGGACATGATGATCAATAGTGAGTATACAATGTATCTCTATCTACGGGGTGAAACCATCACGTGGGGGGCATAGGCGGCGGAAGCGGGGGGACCTGTCCCCCCTAAATTTGAGGTGGGGGGACGATCCCCCCTAAATTTCTTGTTGATAACTTTTTTTTTTTTGCTTGTCAAAAAAATGTTGACCTTCCTCCCCCCTATAATTTTGGTTGATAACCTTTTTTTTTTGCTTGTCAAAATCTTTTATTGGTCCCCCCTAATTTTTTTGGCTTCCGCCGCCAATGGGGGGGGGGGGGGGGAATACGCCCTTCCAAACCCTTCGATCTGCCCCCGACGGGGCCCCCGACCAACCTCCATATAATTTTGCTGTTATGACAAGCGCGATCCACGATGTGTTTTCGCCCAGCGTCGTACGACGCTATCAACGACGTAGAACGATCTCTTGGTTCGTGCGTCCGTCGCGCTCAACTCTCGCTTGTAAGCAGTTTCGCAAATCGCTGATCGCGGCCGGATCGTTTTGAAGCTTTCAGCTATCAGTGCAGTGTAGTCAGAGTAGAGTACAACATGTGCATATGCACGCGATGGGCGAATGTTTACATCGGCTCAGCTTGCTCACTCTACAAGCGATCTGATTGGCTGTTGACGGCTGTTGACAAATCCTACGTTCTAATGCGGACGCCCGCTAATTTGCGGAAGAACCGTCCGTGATTTGAGCTCAAGATCGCTTGGGCCTCTGTTTCCATGGAAGTTGGCAATTTTTGCACACGACCCTTACGTTCTACGTCGTACGACGCTGGGCGAAAACACACATGGAGCGACCAGTGGGTGGAGGGATAGTCGGAGAGAGATGGGAAAGGTGAGGGCGGGGCTGTAACCATAAAGAGAGGGGCATGTATACAATATTATTAGAGTAGTCTGGTGTACAAACCCTAATTCACTCTAGTTAAGGGTCTGAATGTGCAGCCTACAATGAGTTTAGTACTGAAGGCCCTCTAATTGAAGTAGCAAGTTTAGTAGGCCTATGTGCTAGTCTTTGCGTGGAGACCCACTTGTTAATCAAAGCTTCAATCAGGGTCTGTGCCTGAAGACTAGTGTTAGAGTTATAGGGATGTTATTTTTATTATTTCTTATCAATGATAAAAGTAATGAGTCAGAACTTTGTGAAATAAAATAAAGCTTGTCAACTCATCGAGGAATAGGGGCCTATTTTTATTTTCATTCCGTGATCAAATCATACAATGCATACCTCACGCACGCGGCATTCTATTTTAACCGTGTATGGTAGGATTTTTTTTATAGGCCTACCTCTTCCCATTTTTATCATGAAAAAAATAATGGCATAGGCCTATACTCTTTCTGTATACTGATAATAGAATTAAATGCATCTAAAATATACTTGCTCATGCAGTAACAGCAATATTGTCCTATTATAAGGAATACAGAATGATGATGTAAAGTATACATATTTTTTTAACATATACATATTATTATCATGTAATTTACTAAATGCAGGTGGTCGCCGGCCATCTAGCTGTGATCTGCCCAGACGTATGGCCATATTGAAATTTCAAATTATATTTTAACCTCTCAATGCCCTGATGTTAGATATCGTAAGGGTCATTTGCGATCTTAATTCCAGATTCCAGGCTGGTTGGTGCACGTGTCAGGACATTTGTGGTCGAGTACCCCCCCCCCCCCTTCCCTTTCATAATTGTAAACAAATACACGTGCTTTAAATTTCAAAACAAAACACGAATGACGGTCAACAAACTCTTCATGTCGATGGCTCATGTCTTTTTCGACATGGAAAAGCCGCTTCATGGACGACCTTTCTACGCGTTTTTCAATATTACTTACAAATCACGCTTGTATCGTGGCTTCGGCTGCATGCTCATTTGGAGGAGTCTGGAAAATCGAGTTTTCTGATTGGCTAGAATAACACGGTGCTCGGCTCAATATGGAAGTATTGTTTCCAAATAAGGAAATCAATTATAATATCGTGCGTTGATTGGCTGACCAAGCTGAGCATCGTGTGAGAGCGTGATTGTGGAACCTGAATGAACTGCAATGTTTTGATTATTCAATTATTTCCCACGTTTTAGTCGTTGCGCAAGGTAATCATGAATAATTTTTAATAATTTGTTATGCAAGATAGAAATTGACAGAATCGTGCAGCGAGCTCGAAACGATCCTATATTTATTACATGTAGATGATATGTCCATAATTATATGACGACGTCTACTTAGGACAAATGATGATTATTATAATGAATGCCAAGTATATATTCAGAGCCGATCTTTTTTTAACCATTATTTTGCTCGCAGCTCAGGCTCAAATGGGGCTCAAATACTTGTCAATGAAAAGAAGAAGAAACAAAATACCAAAGCAAAACACTCAATGTCAGTACTCCTTGTTATATATGCCTATAAATAAGTAATTATTTACAATTTTCATCAATTTATTTCTTTTTAAAAATATTTCGTCTCGGTCAGTCATATCAGCTATCTCAGCTCATTTGTTTAGATCACAGACTAGCCGGCAGCCTGCACGTGTGTGTCCCCAGGCTAGGCTAGCGCAGGGCCATTCTGCATCAACCGAGCTCATGCACGTCGCACATGCAGCACACAGTATATACAGCGCGCTAAACTTTGTGTCGTAGAGAAAGATGAAAACAGCAAACATTTGAAGACGATTCGAGTGGACGTTCCAGTAAAACAAAACAATACTTGTCCTCAGGGTCAAGCAGTTGGAGACTGATCGAGACTGGTCAAATCAGGTGAAAGTCACATTATTGATGGTCGACTCCTGAGACGTTGCAACATCAGGCATCAAGTTCCAGCTGCTTCTTTGACTTTGGAAACGGTTGTGTGAGTCTGCGCTGGCCGCCCGGTGCTGCTGCATCAGCGATTCACACATTGTAATCTCGAACTGCGTCGTCAGGTCAGTTCTAACTAACTTCTCTTCCGCCTCCATGTTTCTATTTGGTATTTTTGTAGTAGAAATAAAGTTTACCATGTTCATAGAACCATCTTTAGATATACTGTATGCCAGGAGGCAAACATCGACAACATCATCATCACCATCATTCATCAATCACCATCACCAGCATCATCATTAGTAGTACTACTACTACTAGCATCATTATCATCATCATCATCGTCATTATCATCCTCATTCAATCACATCATTATCATCATCATCATCATCATCATCATGCTCCATCACATCAGCACAACCACCACCAAATTCTACCTCCATGCACCAACCAACACCACCGTACCAAAGGCAAAGCATCATCATCAATAAATTAGGTACCGCTAGTAAAAGTCTTCAATATGTAAAGGGGGGGGGGGGGGGGGGGTGTCCGACTGTCCGGACACTAACATTTTGAAGCCTTCCTTTTGGCTTTGAATTGCACTTACAGAAACATTTATTGGAAAAGTTGTAATCTTCAGTTTTGTTCTCTAATATTGCTTAACAACAGTTTATATGGTATTACAAATTTATGAGACTTTGCTTGTTTATTTTTCCAAATGGCTGTTTAAAATCAATTGTCTGGACACAAAACAACCGAGTAGCCTATATAAATAGATCTACTTGTTGATTTATGATGTTATCTCTTCATTGATCTTTTTTTCTTGTTTATTATCTATTTCTCTTTTGTTAATTTAATTTTTTATGATGTTATCTTTTCATTTATCTTTTTTTCTTGTTATCTATTTCTCTTTTGTTAATTTAATTTTACCTTTTACATTTATATGGTCATTGTATTCTCCATTGGAGAAGAAATATTTCTGTCATTACTGACTTTACTGTCACTGGCATTTTTATTGTTGTGGCACTATGGATAAGTCCTTGGACTTTGAAAGTCAAGGTCAGGGGTTCAAATCCCAACACAGCACTTGCGTCCTTTGTCAAGGTGTTCATCTGCATTTGCCACTCTCCACCCAGGTGTAATAAATGGGTACCTGGTAGGAAGGATTTCCTTGAATGCACGAGTGTGTGATCAGGATAGCCGTGCTTAAGCCGGGGTATTAGTATGCAGCGCTTAATAGAGACAAATAAAGCGCTATATAAACGTCGCATATTATCTCCAAGATTTCTGAATGTAATCTTTCAGAATTTTTCTTGATTGAACAGACAAGAGAAGGTCTCTCTATCTACAGTATTTTCTCATCAATAGATAATAATTTTGTGCAAACTAGACTCTGCCCTATTTTCTGTACCAAGTCAGACTATATATTGCCATACGCATTAAAATTGTTTAATTTGAAATATTAATTAAAAGAATAATCAAGACTACAGGTATACCGCAGAATAATTCATTCCTCAAGTAAGCAGTATTGATTATTAGGGAAATAATTTCACAAAGTTCTGCACAGTCTGATGATAATAAAATATGCTTCCAATATGCACAGCAAATTGTTTTGTGATACAAGGAATATTTTTCTCTGTGAACTGCTGTACACGTTTGATAAAATTTTCTTTTATTGTTTGTTTGCTTTTATTACTGCATTCAAAATATCACAATATAATGTGTATACATATGCAATATACAAAATAATCAAAAATAATAAACAATATTGACCTAATCATAGTACATAATGAATACAAAATGATGATCTGAACATAAACTTCATTTTTTGATAATGTTTTTAAAATATTAATTAATGGACGCAGGAGACCGCCATTGATAAAATCATAAGATTTTATCTGATTTTTCATCTGATATAGCTGTTGTCTGAAATGTTATTTTTTCTTTGTTCTTTAAATTGAATTTATGAGCCTGGCCCCGACATTTTTTGCTTCTTTTCGATAAGTTTAAGATAAGTTTAAGTGAAGTTTAGTATTGATCCACCCTGCAAATTCTCAAATCACATGCAATGTCAATAGAATAAATGTGTTTTTGCATTCAGGGGCATGGAAGGGCATGGCATGGGATTGTTTTGTGATTTTAATGCCTTTGTTGTTTTGGCACCAATGACTTTGATCATGTGATCAAATTGTGACCTGGATGATGGATGAAGTCCAAACCCAGGGTCTTGCGCAATTTCCACTCCTGTTTTCAAATCATAGTGTAATCTGAACAAATCCCCTTCTGTCATAGAATTGGAAGTCTATCATCTTGTTGGAATGCTCCCCAGGGAGTGGAGATAGTACATTTATGGATGCACATTGTGTGCAGGCCTGCATACAAGGATCCAATAACCGGGGTAACAATTAAAATGTAAAATGCTGTTATTAAAAGGACAAGACCATCCAGACAAAATGTTGTTTTGAATAAAAAGATAAAAATCCAACAAGCATAACACTGAAAATTTCATCAAAATCGGATGTAAAATAAGAAAGTTATGGCATTTTTAAATTTCCCTTTAGTTCACAAAATTGTTATGTGCACATCCTGGGCTGTATGCAAATGAGGGAACTGATGACATCATCAACTCACTATTTCTTTTGTATTTTATTATATGAAATATTCTAATTTTCCCTTCATTTTCATGTGAAAGAAAGTTTCGTTCCTGTCTGAACATGTGGAATTACCATTGTTTTAACATTTTATCGTTCAATCAAGTTGGTCCCTATTGTCAAATTTGTAAAAATTGAAATATTGTATAATTCAAACAATAAGAAACAAAAGAAATAGTGAGTGAGCGACATCATTGACTCTCTCATTTGCATGTAACTGACTTGTAGATGTTGTGAAAATAAGCGAAACTTTAAAATGTCATAACTTTCTTATTTTACATCCGATTTTGATGAAATTTTCAGCGTTATGCTTGTTGGATTTTTCTCTACTGATTCAAATCAACATTTTTCTGGGGTGTACTTGACCTTTAAGAACGCAAAATCATTATTATTTGATATCCTGTTGAGTACATGTAGGCCCCGATGCAGGTTTTCATATAGTTTTTGTATTGTTTAGTAAAATTCAAGAAACATTTTTAATTATAAACAGCATATTCCAGTCTTGGTTGAAGTTCTGCTTTATTAAATTTAGTGTTTGCATCATAGGCCTTTGAGTTACCTTACGTCCCTGTAAATTTTAATTTGAAAAGTACTTACTAATTTTTTTTTTGTATATGGGGGAGGGAGGGGAGGATAATATTTGTTTCTGTACCAGTGGCAAAATACAAGCTTTTTTTTTTTTTTGGGGGGGGGGGGGAGGGGGGATCGGATTGACAATTTGAAAGTAGGTCTACATGTTGGCTCTCTGTTATATGGATACCTGTATCCTGTGACCTCATTCACCCCAAATTCTTGTCCGATAATGACTGTCCTTGAATGCTTGTCCTGAAAATGACCTTCGATTGCAGTGGAAATATATACAGGGGTCAGGTCTGTTGGCTGACTTATGTGTAATTGAACACTGTCAGGGTTTTTATTTTTTTGTTATTTTTTAATCGCTCCCCTATGCAATGTAGATAATAATTAATTAGACAGTGCATTATTAATTATAATAGTCAGTTCTTGTATAGCGCATAACACATTATGAATAACGTCTCTATGCGCTTCCAAAGGACTTGGATATTATTACCCTGGCTGTAGCTCAAGCAGCTGTTACGCGCTCGGCATTCCAAGGAATAAATTCCTGCCAGGTACCCATTCACCTCACCTGGGTTGAGTGCAGCACTATGTGGATCAATTTCTAGCTGAAGGAAACTACGCCATGGCTGGGATTATTAATATCGATATTAAGTCTGTGTACACTTAGGCCTGTTAGGTGTCTTATGCCTACTTTCTCAAGTTAATGCAGAAGACCTCTGTGGGTGTTCAAAAAGATTTAAGTATTTTTATGACTTAAAGTCGCACTTAAATGCAGATGCATACACGACATAACGCATAATCTTATTGATCAATACACAGTGTGCATCCTCTAGTCTTAGCATGATATGACCAAAGCAGTCATAATGTCTTTTATACCGCACACAGCAAGGCACATATGTAAGTGCGACTCTAGTCATGCAGTAGGCATACTTATGATTGTGACCCCCCTGGTCATGTAATATATAAGGTAATATATAAGGTAATACCTTTCAGCGAAATGGCATTATTGATTTCTGTTCATCTTAGCATACAATCCGAACATTTCAACCACTAGTACATTACATCTAAGATCTGATTATTCATGATCAAAACAAAAATATTAAAAGATATCAATGGTTGCTGTGGGTTTCATTTTGCAGGAAAATGTCTGTCATATATAAAGGCCTATTTGGATGAATGATGTGTACATGTAATATATTGCATTTGTTTCTTGTTTTACAGGTCAGCCTTGCTTGACCATGGCATTACCTCATCTGGACACCAATACAGGCCTTCCCCCAGCCCAGGGTCTATACAACCCAGAATATGAGAAAGATGCGTGTGGGGTTGGATTTATTGTGAATATCAAGGGAGAACAATCAAATAAGGTGGGTGAGAATATGGTGTTGATATCAATTGGTGTTAAAAATGTTATCAAATGTCTTCACAACAATTTGAGTTTTTTTTTTATATTTGCGTTCGAAGGCAGGGAATGGGGGGAGAGGCTGCTGGGGGGTTCAGCCCCCCTCCCATGTTTTTTTTTCAAAACCATGTACAAGAACATAAAATGACCATCTTAATGTGATTTCCTGCATGTTCAGCAGCCCTCTCCCCCACTTTCAAAACCATTCCACAGCCCCTGGAAAGCCCCCATCTCCTGGTAATGCAGGAGTTGCAATCCATGTAGGCTCAAATCTCAAGTTAAATCCGAAAATTATGAAGAATTTACACAATAGGAATTTTAGATCAGTTGCAATTTGAGTTTGAATTTGCATTTTGAAAGCGGGGCAAAGGCTCATAATCCCTTGCCTAATGCCATTTTTGTCAAATTGGTGACTTTGATAGCCGTAAATTATACGAAAATGACCTTGAAAACTTCCAACATGCATAGATTACAGTATTAAGGATTTGATCATAGGTTACAACATACCGGTAGATTGCATTACATACAATGCTCATCATAGAAATACGTAATGAGGACTTCTGGCACATTCATTGCGGGCTTATCCCTCGATTGCTCAGTTAAAGTCTTTTTGTATACAATACGTACATGTATGTTGGTCATAAATCAGCATAAAAATTGTAGAGCACTTTCAGGTCTAAAACTTTTTACATGTGTACAGTATCTCATGATTTCTCAGCACAAACGATGTCATTCATATTGTAGATAACATTCTGAAAAAGCATGTTCTTGTCACATGCTACAAATAGGACTCCTGGGGAGGATTTTTTTCTGTATGTCAATCCTTACTAGTCTGCAACCACAGACTCATATTATTTGACACTTTGACCAAAACAGGTCTAGAATGAAGACTGCTGTAGACTCATATATTTGACACTAGTTTGACCAGTACCAGGGCCCTGTTTCATGCAACTGTTGTAACTTTGCCATAATGGCAACTACCCTGGTAACATGGCTCAGCAGCCAATCAAAATCAAGGTCACCATGGTTGTTGCCATAATTGCAGTTACAACAGTTGCAGGTCCTTTATGAAACGGGGACCCCAGGTCTAGAGTGAAAACTAGACTCCAAAGACTGTGTCTGTGACGACTCTCGGTAGATAGAGGCAGCCACAGTACATTTGTACATAGTGAATTTCGTCTCAATACTTCTGACTCTGCATTATGCACAATGTGAATTGCGAAAACCAATGTAGCCTGTATACAACGCTGCACACAGTAACAAAATGTAAAGTTTGTAAAGACTTAAAACATGGCAAGGCCTGTATAATCTACAAAAGTACAAATTAATCTTAAAAAACAAATACACTGTAGCCTACATGAAGACAAGAAAATATGTATGAATATGAGAATGGTTATTTTTGGAAGGGGGGGGGGGGTAAGATGGGAAACAAAAGATAGAACCTAATGTGAATTAAGGATCATCATACTGCCAAAGTGCCAATTAATATTAATGAGTATTGAACTGCACTCATTTTTGTTTTAGAGTTTGGTTCGTAATGTGATTTAAACTATTGTTCCATTCAGAAGTAAGGCAGTGCAAATGTGCTTATTGTCTGTTGGTAATATTAAAGGCCTACGTGTTTCCTCCTGAGGTTAACAGAAGGTCAATCCAGCCTAACAGTAATTGTATATGTACAGCTATATCAGATAACAGCATATTAATTGCTTTATAGTCACGGTCAAGTCCAATGTGGAAGTCCAGCTATAAACTTGGCAAATGTCCTCATTTTCTGACAAAAAAACATTTTCAAACATTTTTAAGGAGGGTGGGGGGGGGGAGGGGTAGTCTGCAAAGACAGGCTCAAATTTGGCAGTAAAAAATACCCAATACCATATCTATTCTATTCTACTGTTATTTTGTTCTGTAGATTTGTTCATTGATGTACTTGACAGACTGAAATTTGACCGTCAAACAAACAATACCATTCTACTTTTGTTTCATTCTGTAGATTTGTTCATTGATGTACACGATTCTCCATTTTGTTTTTAAATGGAGGTTTTTTTATATTTTTTTAAATGTACAGAGCAAAAAATGTCATATATTTGCTTGTTCAGTTCTATAGTCAAGCCTGTATTAGGTTCATTTGAAACATAATCATCTATGATAGATAACCGACATACAGTACTTGCATCTTGTATCATACTTGAATGGAATCTTTCTGTTTTCATTTTTCCTTGTACATGTAGATCATAAAAGATGCCCAGACTATCCTATGCCGTATGAAGCATCGAGGGGCTACAGGGGGTGACAATGACACTGGAGATGGTGCTGGTGTTATGACAGGCATACCTCACAAACTATATGCACGTATACTCAGGTAGGTCAAAGAGCACATAAATGTTTAAAGTGTTGGTGTTGGGTGTTGGATGATATCATTCTCAGCACCAGTCTTATGTCAGGTGTTGGTGTTGATGTTTGGTGCTCATGTCAAGAGTATGCTATCACATCAGGTTGGTTAACTCAGCTTCTACTCTGGACAAGAGGTTTGCTATAAAAAATTATACCAAAGAGTTGATAGCTCAGCACCAAGTGATATCAATCTCAGTACCAGTCTTATTTCACCTACATGTATTTCAACTTCAAGTGTTGGTGTTTGGTTTTTGTGTTGCGAGTGAGAATGAGAGACTTTCACTTTGCTGAACTGAGCTTCAACTCAGAATGTAGGTTTTCTATTAAAAATAAAAACAAGGTGTTGATAGCCTAACACCAAGTGATCTCAATCACAGCACTGGCCTTCTGTCAAGTGCTTTTAATGATGGTGTATGTGTTAAGAGAGATACAAACTCTAAATGTTGGTTTTCTACCAAAATTTGTACTCAAGGTTTTGATAGCTCAGCACCATGTGATATCAATCTTAGCACCAGTCTTATTTCAAGTGTTGGCTAGTATGGAGTTGTGAACACCAAATTACACCAGCTTTCAACACCAAAGTTTAAGTCAACCCAGTGGAGAAAGAAGAGAATAAAGGGAAAAATGACCATGGCATTAATGAGCAAGTTTTGAACTTGAAGGTTTCCAGGAAGAAAATGTGTTAATAAGGAGGAGGGGGGGGGGGGGTGAGATGGGAGGGGGGAGAGAGAGAATGGGGGAGGGATTTAAAGGGCTTGGAAAGGGAAACTACATTTTGAAATACATACATGCAGATATCGAGCTTGGGTCCCGGGGAAGGAAACAAACACACCAATTTTTTTTCTTCAAATATTTGTTGGGTAATACTGTGCTACTAATTACCAAAATCAATATGACTTTTAATAATGTTGTTCATTTATGGAGTAGGTTGGTGTTTCACTTTAATCTCACATATTGATAATTTGAAAACCATACTGTAATAAACGCAATACAGAGTAGGTAGTACCAATTGGGAAGTCCCGGGACCCTGGCAAGCTCCCAGCACTCTCCCTTGAGGGATAAAATCCTTCCTGAGCGCTCAAGACCTGCCCTAGCTAGTTTTACCACCAGACACCTTTGCCACGTCACAGACTAAGCTGTGCACTACTCAAAACAGTGATATATAAACATGTCGCTTTCAACATCTCCTCTGGGGGGGGGGGGGGTACTCGAATTATAACGTGATACCTATGTGACGTGCCAAAGTCGAAAATAGGGGGTGCTGGAACTAAATCTTAGTCTTAAGACGGGGGTCTCTTGAACGGCTCTTGGATCAACTATTGCTAAAAATGCAATGCTCTTGAGCTGACCACATAAAAAAGGGGGTCTCCCCCGGGGGGGGGCCACTTCCATTGACGAGCGGAGTGGATACCATGCGCGACCATGTGGTCTCGAAAAGCACCCTAAACACGTATTTTCCATATTCTGAAAATGCACCCCTTAACAAGTATTGGCGTCTGAAACCCTACCCTTAACAAGTATTGGAAACAAAACAATACTCTTGGCAAGTATTCCCTGAAATGAACCCCTAAACAAGTACAGCGATATTTTTTTGTTTGTTCCGTCGATCGTCAGTTTTACCTTTAGTTTACACACCATTTGGTTTAGTACGGCCCCAGCTTTCACACCTTGCGCTAATTGGACTCTAAACACGTAGTGTTGGGGCAAAAAGGACATCCTTTATAAAACATTTTAATTTTGTTTTATCATCCCCGCAAATTTGACCCTAAACAAGTAGCTTTCCTAGCGAAATAGATACCCTTTTTGCATTATTTTTGTGTTTTTGACACCCTTATCACGTTACGTACGTAACGTGCCCTATCTTGAAAAAGACATCCTTTTTACGTGTTTTTCTGGTCGAGCATGGTATCCACTCGTCAATGTAAGTGGCCCCCCCGGGGGGTCTCCAGAACTCAGTAGATCATAGGCGTAATTGGTAGCAGCTACGTGAAAAAACGTGCGCGTATCTTGCTAGATTCATACAGTCCTGGATTCATATCGGGCTTGAGCGCAAGCTAGCTGTGGGCGCGGGGAGCTTCGGGTGCCCGCAGCTATGGCTCTGCACCGATCGAGCTCGCTGCTCTGACAGGCTCTGTGGTTCATAGTGGGCGTGCATTGGAACGTGAAATCACAAATGTGAGGGTCTCCAGAACAGGAGAAAATAGAAATATATACATGGCTTTTTGGAAGTTTCTGAATTGGTGATGCTCTGGAACAGAAATTTAGGTTGAAAATGGGGGTCTCAACCGCGGCACATATGTATCATACATTTATACCAAGTAGTAATAACCCCCCCCAGGCTCCCCTCTCCCCCAGAAAAAGCAAGTCTATAGGACCCCCCCCCCCAAAAAAAAAAAATAATAATAATGATAATAACATTGTAAATTGGGATCCCTCAAAAAGGACCCCATGAAGGATTTTGAATGTCGGCCATTCACTGAATTAGACTCAAGTTTGCCAATTACATACAAGCAGTTTTTATTCATGATAAATGACTGATTTATGCAATCAGTGAATTGTCTGTATTATCCAGTTTCCCTGACCTACCCCTAATTCATCTTTTAATCCTTCCCCGGGATGGGGGGGGGGGGGGTATATAAAAGTCAGTGGGCCATGCCCCCTTCATACCCTTAATCATACCCATTCTTTTGTGTTGTTCACTATTACTGTAAAATCTTGTTTGTCCTCAGACCCATCCCATTTGCTTTCCCTTCATCTATCCCCATCTCTCTACTTTTTTTCTGTATTCTCCCTCCCCCTGTCATCCCCTCTTTAGCTCACTTCTACATGTACATGTATCTATATATTTCCTCTTCATACATTAACTATTAAAATACCCCCTCTTCTCCATTTCAGCTACATGTATATCTTCTCTTCCATATTATTGCTCTTTGTCACCCTATCTCTCTACTCCCTGGCTTCATTCTACCCCCGGGGGGGGCACTCGACCAAAAAAGTGGTGGGGGTGTGCCGCGGGCGAGACAAAAAACGGGGGCCTTGGAGCGGGCTCATTGTAAAAAGGAGGGTCCTCGGAACGGGCTTCGGAACTACAAATGTTTGTGAAAACGGGGGTCCTTGGAACGGGTCGCCTGCGTGCGAGTGCGTATGCATCCCTATGGAACGTAGCCCGGCGGCACGACTGACGGGCGCGCTAGCGCAGAGGCGATGGTCGGACAGCGAGCTGCGGCCGCTTTTCACCAAAATTGCGACCGGAACGGCGTAACGGAAAATATGCGAAGCCCTGGAGCGGATTTTTTTCTTCTTTTTTCTCAAGAAGAAGAAAATGCTATGCACTGGAGCGGCTTTCTTTGTTCTTTTTCTCAATAAGACAAAAATGCTATGCCTCGGAACGGAAATTTGAGTGTAAAAATGGGGGTCCCCTCCGCGGCACATACCCACTATGCATTATATACTGAGTGCCCCCCCCGGGATTCTACCTCTTTCTTTATCTCTATCCTCCTCTCTCCCTCTCTATCTTTCTTTCTCTCCCCTCTCTTTCTCCTTCTTTTCCCCCTCTCCCCTTTCTTCCTCTGATCTCTCCCTCTCTCTTCTTTTCTCTCTTCATCTTTCCATGTCTCACCATGCTATCACCCAGGCTGGTCATTCATTAGGGTCTTGAATGATACATGAAGGTGAAATGCAAATAAATTTCCATTCAAGCTCTAGTGCTATGTATGTGTACATTTACAGAGTATGAACGGAGGTCAATTTTTTTGTCCTGAGGGAAAAACTTGAAATGGGATTTTGAAGGTTCCAGTAGTTCTAGGGTGCGTTTATCCGCCACTTTTTTACCCTAGAATCATGATTTGAATCATGATTCAAATCATGATTCTGCAGAATCACGATTGCGTTTAGTCGAAATTGAATATAATCATGATTAGAATCACAAACATGAAACACGAAAAAAGGGGCGTTTGGAAAGACGTTTCTGCAGAATCACGTACGAAAATGTTCGAATAAACGATATCGTGATTACAATCATGATTATATTACCTCACTGTTGTGTCGGGCTACTTTCGGTTTGACTCTTGCCAAGCTCAAGGCGCTCTATATGCTCATTGTATGTACGATGCATGCATTTCTTGTCTTGTTCAAGTTCTGTGTTGGTCATCGCATCGTCCACTACTTTTCATTTTTTGGTCATGTCTTCAACTTCAAGTTCTAGTAAATGAATTAACTGGACAGACAATGATCTCAGTTGTTGTTGAGTATACAGTATCAATATTAAATTGGATCTACGCTGAAATTCACTTCCGAACACAATTTTGGATAAACTAACAAGATGAATAGAAGCATATGGACCCTATATGATAGAAGTAAACAAAATGAGGTATAGACTAAATTCTGATGGAAGCAAAATAATTTTCGAGAGCCGAAACACGTGCGAAAAACTTCCTCTGTCAAACTGCGCACTAGTGATGCGCACTGGATTGGCCCGAATCTGAGGAGAAACAGCATTGGAATGAAGGTCGTCTAAACGCTGATTCTGTGATATTGTGATTCATGTTTGTGTTTTGAATCATGATTCAAATCATGATTCAAATCATGATTCTGGCTTGAGGTCGCATAAACGCAGCCATAGTAGTACAAACCATGAACATGTACAAATGAGTTGGCCCTCATTTGCAATTTTAAAGGACAAGTCCACCCCAACAAAAGGTTGATTTGAAAAAAAAGGAGAAAAATCCAACAAGCAAAACACTGAAAATTTCATCAAAATCGGATGTAAAATAAGAAAGTTATGACATTTTAAAGTTTCGCTTAATTTCACAAAACAGTTATATGCACATCTTGGTCTGTATGCAAATTGGTAGACTGATGACGTCACCCACTCACTATTTCTTTTGTATTTTATTTTATGAAATATGAAATATTCTAATTTTCTCCCCTTGTCAAGTGAAACAAAGTTTCATTTCTCCCTGAACATGTGGAATTACCATTGTGTTAACAGTTTATGGTTTTTCAAAGTTAAGTTGGTCCTTCTTGTCAAATCTGTAAAAATTGAAATATTGTATTATTCAAACAATAAAAAACAAAAAAATAGTGAGTGATGGACATCATCGACTCTCGCATTTGCATATCACTGAGTTGTGCATTTAACTGTTTTGTGAAAAATAAGTGAAACTTAAAAATGTCATAACTTTCTTATTTTACATCCGATTTCGATGGAATTTGCAGCGTTATGTTTGTTTGATTTTTCTCTATCGATTCAAATCAACAATTTTCTGGGGTGGACTTGACCTTTGATAGGAATTTTTCTCAGATAAATTAGCTCCATACGTCATACATGTAAATTAAAATTCCTTGTGCCCTACAATACATGTACGCGGCCCCTCCCCCTCAAAATACTGGAGTGTGCACAGGATACTTTTTTCAATATTTCCACAAATTCCCCAGTACATGAGTTTCAAAGGGGGTATCCGTTCCGGCCCTCTTCTTCTGGGCCTCTCCATCCCCTCCAATGTGTTAAAAAGTCCCCCCCCCCCTGTATGCCATTATATAATCAAACTCCATTTTCGGTGCCTTAATTGTTTATCCCTCCCCCTTCCTATAAGTTGAGACCAAGAAATAATATTTTAGCCCTGAACGCCCCCCCCTCCTTTTCCCAACCAAATGGTGAAAATAAGGATGGACTCTTTTTACTTCTTCATGTTTAAAAAGGGGGAAATATAAAATGCTTCTTCATTTTTTTAATGCAGAGACGAGCAGCAGGTAGAGCTTCCAGAGCCTGGTCGCTATGCAACGGGTATATTCTTCCTCGATCAAGACACTGCCAGCCTTTGTGAGAAAAAGTTTGAAGAACTTGCCATTGAGTGTAAATTAAAGGTAAAAGGAATTTCAGTATTAAGTATTAACCCCCCCCCACAAAAAAAGGCTAGATTGATCTTTTAAAGAATGATTTGCACCACTATAAGGGTAGATGATAACTAATTTCTCCATTATTTTGGACTTTAATTTATAGTTTTCTTAATTTTCTGTGGAACATGTATTATATTATTTGTCTGGATGTGAAGTATATTTATGCTGTTGTGTACATGTTCATGCTGATACCAGTCAATCGGGCAAAATACATATTTTTTCAGGGTTGTACTTTTCACAACAGTCTTTCTCCAACATTGAATTTAAGCTTTAAATTAGCAGTGAATGGGGGTTCTTATTGGCTCTTTTTTCATTTTCCTAGGGCTCTATTCTTTATTTTTCAAGGCTCTTTTGAGCATATCAGGGGTGAAATTGGCCTGAGTCCTCATGCATTCTATTCCTAGGCATGATAATTGATATTCTTCCCACTAAAATCAGAATTCCGATTTTTTTTTTAATAACTTTTTTTCAGAATTTGTTTTTTATTATTTTCTATTTTTTTAATTTTTTTTAAATAATTTTTTTTAAGTGAACTCATTTGCCCAAGAACATTCTCATGCTGTTTCTTACTGCCTTTTAAAGTCAAATGATAATAAATCTATTAAGCAGACTCACCTTGAAAAATCCCTTTCGATTTCTATACTACAGCTGTATGCAAGAGCTTGTAACCCCGACCGGGGCGTCTTGGACTTCGGTGGGGACTTAGCCACCCTTGGCTACTATTCAGATTTTTTTTTTCAGGGGAATATCATGCCTGTATTCCCTGCATTCAATTAAAACTAAAACCAACAGTCACATATATATATATGATATTTTCTTCCTTTTTTTTCTTCTCACGCAGTGCCCTGAATAAATCCGATTTCTTTTTTTCTATTAAAACTTAAACCATCGACTATTTTTCTTTGCTTTATGTAGGTACTAGCATGGCATAATGTTCCACATGATACGAATGTCCTCGGCCGCTCTGCCAGAGCGAGGGAACCGTTGCTACGTCAGGTCTTCGTGACTGGCGAGCAGGAGAAGGAACTTTTTGAACAGCGTGTAAGTATGAATGCGATAAAAGTTGATTTGTTTGAATGATAGGCATAAAGAGAGGGAAAGGGGGGGGGATCATATACCATTTTTAGTGAGTCGCTGATCCGGACCAGTCTCGGGCAATAAAGTCGTAAAACTTTGAGTTTATGAATGGCGCGGGCTATTTTGATGCTGCTGTTATCAGCACCAGACCCGCATGCCCAAGTTTTTAAATGGGTGATCGTAAAAGTAGTGCCGGCTCTGCTATAGTTACTGAACGCAATGGTGCAGACTATTTTCAGCGCTGGCCTGGTGCGGAGCAAAAAATCATAAGTTACTAAAATCGGTATTGGAAATGATACATTTATTCAACCTCCCATCCAACAATTTCTCATATAAAGCAGTTCATTCCTTTGTAGGGACAGTGAATTTCCTAACGGTAAAGCTGAATATTTCGTTCAGTTCTTTTATTTTCATGTGAAAATCATTTGCCTGTACCATTTCAATCTTAAGAACTTGCCCTTTTCAAGGCCATTGTTCAATTACTCATAACCGATGAAAAGCGATAAACTTTCAGGATCAAAGCCAACTACCAAACAATGTAAAACAAAGCAAAAAAGGAAGTTAAACATAACAAGAACAAACAAACACATAAATGAAAACATACCTTTTCTTGATGGAATTTACATCTGTAGGAGTGATGCATAGGTCACCGTCTTGTATAAAAAAAACATTGTCATTGATTGTACAACTGATTTAAAAGCTGATTGCACATTACGTTCAATGGAGTAAATTTTAAGAGCAGTCCTGTGATCAATTGCTAAGATTGGTGTAAGAGGTCCCAGATAAGCGTTCGTCAGTGTAATACTGAACTTGAATGTACAGGAAGTAGTAACTTGTTTAATACTACATGTAGGTCCTTAGGAAAAGCCCCAAGGCTGTTATGTGTTTTGAATGGTGCCGTTGACCTTATTTGTTATTTGGGTCAGAGAAAACAGGGATGGGAGGGCCTGTTGGGTTTTCTAGCACAAAGATTTGCAATCGATCGCAAAAGGCCCTTGTCCGATCAAGATCATTGATGCATGTGCATTATGTCAAACCTGACTGGTGACCAATCAGAGTTTCTTTTTTAATTTCTAATGGAGTGCTTACAGAGTGTAACTTTTCTGGAAGGTTTGCAAATAGTCTCATATTGCCAATAACCGATCATTGTTTCTTGCTATCATTGTTCAACATATGCTCCATTTCACTGTAACACCAGGGATGCCAGTTTTCAGGCAAAAGCCTGAATTCAGGATCTGGCAATTTATTTTCAGGCCATAGTTTTATCATTTTTGTGTACAAAATATTGTATTGCCTGTGATTTTCAGGCCCTCTGATCAATTCCAACTGGCATCCCTATAACACTTTGCCAAAGTTTGTTTCTTGGCTGATTTTCCAATCAGAATTGTATTCTACAACACATACTCTTCAGATTATGATTGTTTGAAAAAGTAGTTTTAATATGGGTTAAACATACATGTATGTATAACTATAAGGCAGACTTCTCAAACAAAGTAAATCAATATCAGGTTAGTCAAATATTTGATATTTAGCAGTGATCACTAGCATCACAATCTAAAGATGTTTGTGTAGTACACATACAAGTTATATGTACATACAGTAAGGATATCTTCAATATCAACATACATGCTTTGCTTCCCCCCTTCCTTTGTCTATTTCTTCCTTGCCACCCCTCCCCCTACCCGATACTGTGTTCCAACTGTGAACTATTTCTTACCCCCTTTCTTTTCTTTAAAGTTCTACTCAATTTTCCCTCTTTGTGCCCTTTAGCCCCCCCCCCCTCCTATTTGCCACTGTTTACTGCGATGCAACACTGAACATACCAAATAACTTTGACATCTTTTATTTCCCTTCTTTCACCCTTCAATGTCCCCTTTTTGCCCACCCCTCGCCCCCTCCCCCCCCCCATATGATTGTTTCTGTGGTCTAACTCTGAACTTATCTATTTCATACTGAACCATATATCTAAAGGAGAATGAAACTTTTGGAACAAGATAGCTTGTGTGAAAACAGAAAAATCAAAGAAACAGATCAACGAAAATTTGAGAAAAATCTGACAAATAATGAGAAAGTTATGAGCATTTGAATATTGCGATCACTAATGCCATGGAGATCTTCAAATTGGCAATGCGACAAAGTTGTGTGATGTCACTTGTGAACAACTCTCCCCATTACTTAAGTATATATTTCACTTAAATTGCCTCTTTTATCACATCTATCAGTAGATCATGTGTTCTTTATAGAGGAGGGCATGTAATACAGATTCTTAAAGAATACACCATGGATAAAGAGTTTGTATCACAATAAGAAAAAGCAGAAAGAGACATTTTGAGGTATTTTATAGTTCATCAAAGGGAAAGTTGTTCACATGTGACATCACACATCCTTGTCGCATAGCCAAAGGGAGGATCTCCATAGCATTTATAGTGATTGCAATATTCAAATGCTCATAAGTTTCTCATTATTTGTCCGATTTTTCTCAAACTTTCTTTGATCTTATTCTTTGATTTTTCTGTTTCAACACAAGCCTACTCGTTCCAAAGGATTCATTCCCCTTTAACAGTTTCATTACTCATTGTTAAAGGACAAGTCCACCCCAACAAAAACTTGATTCGAATGAAAAGAGAAAAATTCAACAAGCATAACACTGAAAACTTCATCAAAATCGGATGTAAAATAAGAAAGTTATGACATTTTAAAGTTTCGCTTCATTTCACAAAAGAGTTATATGCACATCCCGGTCGGTATGCAAATGAGGGAACTGATGACATCACTCACTCACTATTTCTTTTGTATTTTATTATATAAATTCTGAAATATTTTGATTTTCTCGTCATTGTCATGTGAAATGAAGTTTCATTCCTCCCTGAATACGTGGAATTCCATTATTTTAACATTTTGTGGTTCAGGCAAGGAGGTCCTAATCGTCAAATTCGTAAAAATTGAAATATTGTATAATTCAAACAATAAAAAACTAAAGAAATAGTGAGTGAGTGACATCATCGACTCTCTAATTTGGATGTAACTGGCTCGTTCATATAACTATTTTGTTAAAAATAAGCGAAACTTTGAAATGTCATAACTTTCTTATTTTACATCCGATTTTGATGAAATTTTCAGCATTGTGCTTGTCTGATTTTTCTCTATTGATTCATATCAACATTTTGTTGGGGTGGACTTGACCTTTAGGCCCATATTCTGAAGTCAGGTTTAACTTAGACCACGGTCTAACTCTGTGCTAAAATTATGGGGAGCCAAAAGTTCAAGATTTCTGTTTATATTGTATATTTCTTAAGTTTACTTTTTTGTTTCCTTTTGCTTTCATAATAAAGAAAAATACTTCAGTTATCATTCCCAAACAATGATGAATAATTTGGTTGTCATATGGGGTAATAAACTGAATATGTACTGTTAGGAATTTGTGCCCCAATTGGCTATCCATAGTTAAACCACAACTTTAAACCAGGGTTTAATTTAAACCCGACTTCAGAATACGGGCCTTAAAGTTTAAACCTGTATTATCTCAGAAGCACCTCTAGCATAGATAAATAATTCATATGTGTCATTATTATTGTAATGAAGACAGGATCTAAGTCAATATTTTGCCCATCATTCATGATAGTAGAGCGGATTAGCCGAACAATTGTGCAAATTTTGACTAAAGCATGAAACTTTCACAAGTATAAGTATATGCCCTAAGATTTATTTTAAAGATGGGAGGTAAATTTTAAAATGCCATTTTCGGCCGTTGCCATGGCAACGGATTAATTTCTCAAAAATGACATACATTCCCATGTAAATGCTAAATAAACATGATATAGATGACCAAAATGATAATTTTTAAGCTCCCAAATGAATATATATAAAATTTAGAAACATTCAAAATTAACAAGATAGTTCCAATTGGTCCGTTGCCATGGCAACGACTTGTTTTTCCCCAGAAAAATAAAAAAACTGATTAAAAAAACGTTGTAGAATAGGATTTATCTTTAATTTTCCCGAATTTTACAGTGTTGAACAATGATATTTTGGTTGCTCAATGTATAAACTACATCTCAAGCCGTTGCCATGGCAACCAAATAACATCAATTTACACAAATTAAATGGTTAACAAGACAATGGACAGGTGGAAAATACAACTGGAAATGACTTAATCTGTATGCTTAAGTTTTGACCCCCTCATTTGAACAAAAAATACAGAAAGTGTTCTGCAGGAGTTCTTTATAAAGATAAAACATTATGTTGCCTTGGTAATGCTTGAATTAAATTAAAAAAACAAATGTTGCAAAGATCCCGTTGCCATGGCAACAGCATATTTCCCTCTAGAAAGGTAAAAATATTGATAAAAATGTAGAATACGATCATCATTCCATTTTCAATATTTTTAAGGAACTGATAAAAATATATGTTTGTGACTACATTTATAAATATAACATCTTAAGCCATTGCCATGGCAACCAAATAACATCTAATTAAAAAAAATCAATGACAGGGATGACAGGGTTATGGATAGGTGAAACATCCAATGAAAATAACTTTTATGCATAAGTTTTGACCTACTCAATTAATTTAGGGGAAACAGTATACAGTGAGTGTTCTTCATGAACTAATTAGAATGATAAACATTGATGTTACCTTAGTAACACTTGAATTCAACGATAAATATCAATGTTGCAAATGACCTGTTGCCATAGCAACGGCTCATTTACGCAAAAAAGTTCTAGTTTTGATTAGAAAAAGGACTTTGGACTCTGATTTTTCTTTCATTTCCCCTAATTTAATGGTAAGAATTGATATGTTTGCTGTTAACATACAAACAATATCTGAAGCCATTGTCATGGCAACCAAATTAATCTAATTTGAAAAAAAAAATAACATGGTTGACAACACAATGGACAGGTGGAAAATACAATTAGAATTGACTTAATCTGTATGCTTAACTTTTGACCCCCTCATTTGAACAAAAAGTACTTAAAATGTTCTGCAGGAGTTCTTTAAAAAGATATGAACTTATGTTGCCTTGGTAACACTTGGATTAAATTCTTTTTAAAATGTTACAAAGGGCTCGTTGCCATGGCAACAGCTTATTTCCCTCTAGAAAGGTAAAAATATTGATAAGAATTTAGAATACAGACATGTATGATCATCTTTCCATTTTCAATAATTTTAAGGTACTAATCGAGATATATATGTGACTAAATTTATAAATATAACATCTTAGACCATTGCCATGGCAACCAGATAACATCTAATTAAAAAAACAACATGGATGAGAAGGATATGGACAGGTGAAAAATACAATGAAAATTCACTTGATGTGCATCACTGTATGCATCAGGATTGACCTCAATTAATCTAGGGGAAACAATACAATGAGTGTTCTGCATGAACTATTTATCATTCTAAGAATGATAAACATTGAAGTTGCCTTGGTAATAATTGAATTCGATAAACATCAACGTTGCAAATGACCTGTTGCCATAGCAACTACTCATTTCCCCAAGAAAAGTACCAGTTTTGATCAGAAAATCTGTAGAATCTGATTTTTTCCTTTCATTTCCCCTAATTTTAGGGTAAGAATGGATATGTTTCCTGTTAACATTCAAATTATAGTTCAAGCCATTGTCATGGCAACCAAATAACATCTAATTTGAAAAAAATAACATGGTTGACATGATAATGGACAGGTGGAAAATGCAATCCATTAACTCAAGGTTTGACCCAGTCAATTAATTTTGAACAAAGATTACAGTGGTTCGCATTAGTTCATTAGAATGATAAAATTTGAGGTTGCCTTGGTAATGCTTGAATTTAATGATAAATATCACTGTTACATATAGCCCGTTGCCATGGCAATGACTCCTTTTTTCCCCAAATAAAGTACCAAATTTGATCGAAAAACAGTTTAGAATCTGCATTTTGTCATAAATTTCCCCTAATTTTAGAGTGCAAAGCATTATGTTTGCTGTTGATATACAAATAACTTATGTCATTGCCATGACAACCAAATTACATCTAATTCCAGTGGCTTAATGTGGTTTATATGCAATGGTTTTAAGGGTGAAGTAGTATATTGTGACTAGTTACAAGGACAGCCAGTGGTCTGATGTGTCCAAGACCCTGAGACAGCTTCCAAAAATGGAGTTTAAAATGGCTGTTGAGATATAAATGGACATAGCTTATTTCATATCCGTCTGGGATATATGATTTGGTGTCTAGACCATGGTTTCAATGGTCAAGTAATACACTATGACAAGTTACACGGACAGTCAGTTGTCCAGTATATTTAAAAAATCCAAGATGGCTTTGAAAATACAGTCTAAAATTGTTGTTGCTGCATTAAAAAAACGTAGATTGTTTAATAGCCTGGAATAAGTTTATGCCATGGTGAAATGTGTCAAACTATACATTAGGACAAGTTACAAGAACACTCAGTGGTCAAGTATGTCAAAAATCCAAGGTGGCTTCAAAAAATGGATTATAGAATAGCCCTGTTACTAAAGAATTGACATATTTCGTGTAATATCTGCCAAGGGCATATTATTTTGATATCTAAACCATGGTTTTAAAAGTCAGTAAATACATCATGACATGGAACAAGTTACAAGGACAGTGAGTAATCCAATATGTCTAAACATCTAAGATGGCTTCAAACAATCGGGGTTTAATTGGAGTCTGTTGCTTAAAAATTGACATAGTTCATTGAAAGTCAACCAAGGAAAAATGATTTTGGTGTTACTTGTTACAATGATATCCAGTTGTCCAAATTGCCTAAAAATCCAAGAGGGTGACCAAAATGGAATCTAAAATGACTTCTATCACTAAAAAATTATCAGAGTTCATACAACCTGTGAGAAACATCTTTGGTGTCTACACTGTGGTATGAAGGGTCCACTATTACATTAGGACAAGTAACAAGGATGGTTAATTTTCAATTTTGTCCAAAATCCAAGGTAGATTCTCACAAGTGGATATCATATCCACTTCAACGTAACAGTCGTCATTTTTTAACCCATTCATTGATGCCATCTTGGATTTTCAGGCAAAATGGACATCTATACATCATTGTAACCAGTCCCAACGTATCATTTGATCCTTGAAATTCTAATGTAGACACCAAAATAACATCCCCAGGAGTATTTTTTAATGTACTATGTCCACTTTTAAGTAACATTAAAACCCCCATTTTTCAAACAATCTTTGAATTTTTGGACACAATATTGACACCTGACTGTCCATTCAACTTGACACAATGTACAGTATTAGTTGACCCCTGAAACACTAGTGTAGACACCAAAATCCTACCCCCAATGTGCATTATTAATGAATTATATGTCCATTTCGAAGTAACAACAGTCAATTTAGACCCCATTTTGGAGGCCATCTTGGATTTTTTTAACATACCAGTCCATTGGTTGTCCTTGTAACTTGTTCTAATGCATTAAACCATGGTTTTATGATGATGGTTTAGACATCAAAATCATATTCCCCAGACAGATATTGAACAAACTATGTCCTAATTTATTATTTCACTTTTGAAACTATGGTTTAGACACCAAAATCATATCTCACAGGTGAATATAAAAGGAGTTATTCCACTTTTAAGTATCAGCAGCCATTTTAGAATAGTTTTTGGAAGCCATATTGGATTTTCGAATACACCTGACTGTCATTGTAACTTGTACTAATATTGTTAGACTCTTGAAACCAATGATTTACTCTTGAAACCAATGATTTAGACACCAAAATATTATCCTCCAGGCCAATATGAAATGAGCTATGTCCGCTTTAGGTATAAGCAACCATTTTAGATTCAATTTTTTGAAGCCATCTTGGATTTTTGGACATTCCAGACCACTGGCTTTCCCTGTAACTTGGTCCAATGTACTACTTGATCCTTAAAACCAATGAATAGAAACCAAATTAAAGCCATTTTATCAAGTAATGGATGAATTGTGGATTTTTATCCTATGGCACCCACTGAGGGCACCATCTTGGAATACCCTTGCTTAAATTATTTTTAACCTTTCAACCAGTAAAGGTATTTTTTATTTTATTTGTCTACTTTTCATGAAAAATAACCAGTGAATAGATTACACTTGGCGTTGAATAGATTCATATGTTACTTTAAAAATTATCACAGTATTACAAAATTTTCTTCTTCAAAATCAGCAGTGCAATTTTGAGGGGGCCAGATATGACATATCAAGCAAAATTTACTTTAAAATGTTCTCACCGAGCCAGCGACAGAGCAAACATTTCCAAATTTTTCCTTTTTGGTATATTATTCGTAAAATAATCATATTTTATCCATCTCTCTTTCACTTTCTCTGTATTCTTTCTTGATAATGATTTTTTTTCTTTTTTGGGAGGGGGGGGGGAGACGGGTTGCAAATTCCCGGGAATTTTCTTGATGGAAACTTTCCATGGGAATAAACGTGACTTTTGTGGGATTTTTTTTTTAATTTTCGGCAATTTTCATGAATTTTTAAAGAAATTATGGGAATTTTCACAAAGTAACGATTTTCTGATATTTGTATGCAGGAATTAAAGAGTGTATCCTGGCAGATGATGCTTAATAGTGCTTTGCTATCATATTTCAAGCCAAGTATGCTAAAAAAGTCGAACAAGGAAGGATTTCATGATTTCATGATCTCCATGTAAAAGTTGATTTACTGTATTTACCTTGATTAGGATATCAAGACCATGTCTACTCCTCAAATAGACTTACGATTTTGATTCATCAACCCCTATAATCCCCTTAGATATTGATATGATGAACAGCTTTAAAACACAAATCACCCCAAAATGCTCTCTTCAAAATGGCCGCCTGCGAATACTTTGAACGTAATTGTCCAGCATCAAAATTAGAGTTTCGGGAATTTATTTGAGCCCAAAAATTGAAAAGTCTGATGTGATTTTTGTAGGTCTTATTTCGATGCCATGTATAATGAAATAAGATGGTGCTTATCATGTAGCATATTTATGTTCAGCAACCTCCTATAAGGGAAAAGGAAATAAATAAACATATTTTTATCAAAATTTGTACTTTTCTGGAGCCATTTGTAACATTGATATTCATCATTATGTTCAAGCATTACCAAAACAAAAGTAATTTTTGTCATCCTAATGAAATCATGCATAACACTTAATGTAACTTTTGTTCAAAATTAAAAGAGTAGGTCAAACCTTACGCATATTCAGTTAATTTTATTGTATTTTCCTTCGGTCCATTATCTTGTCAGCTATGTTTTTTTTGTAAATGAAATGTTATGTTATTGCCATTTCAAGGCCTTAAAATGTTATTTATACATTTAACAACAAACATGTACGTGTATGTTTGACACCCTAACCTTAGTGGAAATGAATGAAAAATAAGATTCTACTAGGTATTTTTTTTATCAAAGATGGTATTTTCTGGGGGAAAAACGATCCGTTACACATTTGCAAAAAAATGATATTAAATTCAACCATTACCAAGGCAGCATCAGTTTTTATCATGATATTGTACTCATGCAGAACACTTACTGTAATTTTTGTTCAAAACTTAAAGGAGAATGAAACCTTTGGAACAAGATAGCTTGTGTGAAAACAGAAAAATCTAAGAAACAGATCAATGAAAGTTTGAGAAAAATCGGACAAATAATGAGAAAGTTATGAGCTTTTGAATATTGCGATCACTAATGCTATGGAGATCCTCACATTGGCAATGCGACAAAGATGTGTGATGTCACTCTTGAACAACTCTCCCCATTACTTTAGTATATATTTCACTTAAATTGCCTCTTTTATTACATCTATCAGTAGAACATGTATTCTTTCTATAGGAGGGCATGTTATACAGATTTTTAAAGAATACATCATGGATAAAGAGTTTGTTTCACCATACGAAAAAGCAAAAAGACACATTTTCAGGGTCCATCAAAGGGAAAGTTGTTCAAGTGTGACATCACACATCCTTGTAGCGTTGCCAATGGGAGGATCTCCATAGCATTAGAGATTGCAATATTCAAATGCTCATAACTTTCTTATTATTTGTCTGATTTTTCTCAAACTTTCTTTGTTCTTATTCTTTGATTTTTCTGTTTCGACACAAGCCTACTTGTTCCAAAGGTTTCATTCCCCTTTAATGACTGGTCAAACATTATGGAGCTTTTAAAAGTAAACCTTTATTTTACATCCCACCTGACCATTATCATTTCAACAGTAATTTTTTTTTGTATTTATAAATTACATCTTGATTGGTTGCCAAGGCAATGGCTGAAGATGTTATCTACATATTAACCGCAAACATATATTTTCTAACAACCTTAACTTAAGGGAAATGAAAGAAAAATCAGATTTTATCATGTTTTTATTTATCAAAGCTGCTGATACTTTTCTGGAGGAAATGAGCTGTTGCCATGGCAACAGAACATTTGAATTATTAATATTTATCATTTAATTCAAGAATTACCAAGGCAACATCAATTTATTATTCTAATGAACTCATGCAGAATACTTAGTGAATTTTTTGTTTAAAATTAAATGACTAGCCAAACCTTTCGCATATTGAGTGATATTTGTATTTTCCACCTGTCCATAATCTTGTCATCCAAATTATTATTTTTTTGTGAATTAGATATTATTTGGTTGCCATGGCAATAGCATTAGATTTTATTTAAACAATTTGCATCAAACATATCTATGTTTAACACACTAAGATTGGGGGAAATGCAAGAAAAACCAGATTCTATAGTCCTTTTTTAATAAAAACTGGTACTAAATGATCCGTTGCTATGGCAACAGGCAATTTGCAACATTGATATTTATCGTTGAATTCAAGTATTACCAAGGCAACATCAATCTGTATCATTCCAATTAGTTCATGCAGAACACTCACTGTATTATTTCCCCTAAATTAATTGAGTAGGTCAAACCTTATGCATATACATAAGTTAATTTTCATTGTACTTTTCACCTATCCATAACCTTGTCATCCCTGCTGTTGTTTTTTAAATTAGATGTTATCTGGTTGCCATGGCAATGGCTTAAGATGTTATATTTATAAATGTAGTCACAATCATATTTTGATTAGTTCCTTAAAAATATTGAAAATGGAATGATGATCATACATGTATTCTATATTTTTATCAATATTTTTACCTTTCTAGAGGGAAATATGCTGTTGCCATGGCAACGGGATCTTTGCAACATTCGTTTTTTTTTATTTAATTCAAGCATTACCAAGGCAACATAATGTTTTATCTTTATAAAGAACTCCTGCAGAACACATTCTGTATTTTTTGTTTAAATGAGGGGGTCAAAACTTAAGCATACAGATTAAGTCATTTCCAGTTGTATTTTCCACCTGTCCATTGTCTAGTTTACCATGTTATTTTTGTAAATTAGATGTTATTTGGTTGCCATGGCAATGGCTTGAGATGTAGTTTATACATTGAGCAACCAAAATATCGTTGTTTTACACTGTAAAATTAGGGGAAATTAAAGATAAATCCTATTCTACAACGTTTTTTTAATCAGTTTTTTTATTTTTCTGGGGAAAAACAAGCCGTTGCCATGGCAACGGACCAATTGGAACTATCTTGTTAATTTTGAATGTTTCTAAATTTTATATATATTCAATTGGGAACTTGAAAATTATCATTTTGGTCATCTATGTCATGTTTATTTACCATTTACATGGGAATGTATATCATTTTTGAGAAATTAATCCGTTGCCATGGCAACGGCCGAAAATGGCACTTTGAAATTTACCTCCCACCTTTAAAATAAATCTTACGGCATATACTAATACTTGTGAAAGTTTCATGCTTTAGTCAAAATTTGCACAATTGTTGTGATTTTTGGAGCTAATCCGCTCTACTATGAAGTATCTGTTGTGATATTGACTAGTAGCCAGGGGTATCATGATAGAAGCGCATGCTGGAATTCTTTGTTCATTGAATAATGAGGACTTTGATACATGTACTGTACATGTACATGCAGTAATAAAGGTCAAATTATAAAAGATAAACGTCAACGTAAATATGTCAAAGACAGAGTCCAAGATGTCCTACATGAGAGCCATGTTATAGAAAAACAGAAGTGATAAAAACAATTCGATACATTTTTTTTATTTAGGTCACATAAACATAATAAAGTAAGTAACAATAAAGAATCAGCATACTTCATCAATTTGAGAAAATGCAGTTATCTGAGAAGATGTACGTGTGATTATTTATGAATAAATAAAAGATAATAAATAAATAAATGTAAATGTGCTATTGAATTAAGTGCATGTGTTTTTCTGTGTACTTGGGAATAGGGCAATGCTTGGAATGTAATGTAGAATAAAAAGAAAAAATATAACAAAAATATAAAAATGATATACACTGTATGTTATGAAAAGCATGATTAGATATTCATATTCTTTTTCTTAATAATTGTAAATGCATGGCCAACATGTATTGTATAAAATAATGTTTTACCTGTACATGTACACCTGTGTACTTAATTCTTATTTTGGTTTCATTGTACATGATTTTTAAAATGGAAACATTTAATTGTCAATTTTCTCCAACTGTATTCTGGTCCAAATAGGCCACGTAGTGCAATCACACATGCAGTGAATGTTTTGATCATGTTTCTATACAGATTAATATTACATTTTCTTTATTCAAACAAAAAACTTTGTCCTTATTTTTCCCCACAGGTTTTTGCCTTGAGAAAAAGGGCTACCCATACCATTCCAAGTAAGGATCTACGTTTCTACATCTGTTCTCTCTCCTCAAAGTCCATCGTTTACAAGGTATGTGGAATATTCATGAAAATCATTCGGAATGACAATTTTAAAGATGTGCCTGATATAAAGGATTATCATCAAAACAGAACATTAATTTGTATACAGTGGACCCCACCCCTCCAATATCCTTTTTTTGTACCAAGTGATTTTGGGCACCTCCCCTCCCTCACTTTAATAATTTAGCCATGCCTGTATGCAACTGTCAGAGCTTCCAAGTCTCCCGGATCCTGCGGGAGAATACTGGATTGCGATCCAATCTCCCATTCTCCCGACCCCATGCCAAAATCTCCCGGATAATCAGGATTTTTAGCTGTTAAATTGTAAAATTCATACAAACGACTGTTTAACGAGTCTAGCATGTTCAACTCCCTAACACCCACGTGGAACCTCCTTATCACATTTTCATTTTACCCAGTAACTTCTACCAGTTTTTGTATAATCGTACATTGATTTCCCATGTAAATGAAGATAATTTTACTGAACGACTGGTGAAGTAGTCTAACATGCCATTTTATTTCCGGGTTCTGCAATGTGTGTGATGAAAACTCTTCAGCGGTACTCCATGCACATGGCCCCCGATGCGCCCCGGCGCGGCTCCAGCCGGCCGCGCTGCGCCAGGAAGCTCCGAGAATTAAAGTTCACGGGCACTGCGAGGCATTTTTAGTAAGCTTGCGTGAGCCTTATTCGAGCTGAAACTGTGGATCAACGATGGGATTAACAAGTGGATTACTTTTACACCTCGACTTTCAATTTCAGGAATAATTTTATTGACAATCCTGAAGAATTAGAAGCTAAGTGGAGATTTTTTCGCCTACTTTCACTTGGGTTGATCGGATTCGAACATTTTCTCTTTCGTGAGTGAGCTAGCCTGGCGCTGGCTGGCTGAGCTGTGCGAAGCACGCCCCGTCCCAATTCATCCACACTACAATCGCATCGCCAGTGACCATGGAGATCATGGAGATGGAGTCATCCAAGACCTAGACGACAAAATACTTGTCAAAATATAAAGATAATTTTCAAGCAGAATGGGACTGTGCGACAATTTTCACAGGAATCCCTCAGAGACTTTAAACAGTCCACATATAAAGCTCATTTACCATGTTTACCACTTCTGCAGCCCTTTCCCCCTCTGGCCAATTAAAGGTATTTTCATGTTGAATGCATTCTTTTATGAATTATTTAAAAATCTACTGCATTGCCTGAAGTGTATATTTAGTCAATGACAATTCATGAATTCTCTCTAATGTGCATTTAATCTATCAGATTTTTTTTTATGGTTTAGACAGCTGTCGGTTACTATCAAATGTTGTTTCTTAATGTGTTTTGCTACCCAAAAGTCCCATCCGTGGGACAACGTTCCGCCGCTCCCTCACAAAATCATACCTCCGCGAAATCTACTGTATTCTATCATCCCAATGTTGGCAGCTCTGAACTGTACACTACATGTATGTACATGCCTTGATCCCGAATCTCTTGATAAGAAACACCCAAACTGTGTTTGATGAGGACACTGTAGATGCATGCATGCATGCTGTGTCAACATTAAGGAATGGGAATCAATATTCAAGAGTGTGTAAAGTATCCCTAAACCCAGATTGCTCTGACGTCAAGATGAGTGGATGTGAGAGCACGAGCTCGGGATAGACAGTTTGATCAAGAATATCTTTCCAATGGGGAAAGTGGAATAATATTTTTAACCTTTATCTTCAACCCCCCCCCACCTCCACCCTCACACAGTTATTACAATGATGTACAAAAACATAAAAATGACCATCTGATTATTTCCCCCCCCCCCCCCACATACATGTAAATGCACTTTAAAAAAAATCCAGCTGCCCCTGGACTTTGTGAGAAGATATTTTTTTTTTTGCTGTATAGTGCTTATCAAATTTGAGTTATTTTTTAGATGGATGTGTTCATCGTGTTCAGTTATAATACATACTTGTTAGGTGAATAATATTCCAAGTCAAATGCAATTTTTGAGACTAGAATATGCATTGCATAGTGCTGTTCACATCCTCATACAAATTTCCCCCTTGATCAGATTTCTTGAGACCCACAGATTCAACAAATAGATAAAGGCGGGTCTACTTGCCTACAGCGTATTCATTGCATCAGCATTGAAAAGGTCATTGAACTTTAATAAAGACTATGTAATAGTTCTAAACCCTTTATAAAAGGTAAAGTGGTCAAGTCCAGTTAGAACTGGATATCTGTCCACTGCTGATTGAAGCATCTACTTGTAATGAATTGCAAAGATGCTGGTAGTTCAACACTTTGCCTTTTATTGGATTGATTTTAATATACAAAAGTGATTAACTTTAATATCCAAACAAAAGCTCTGGCAGGGTTTTATTGTGTGTTGAGATTTTTTTTTTGTACCAGAGCTCAGGTCGTAAAATGCAATTAAGAAATCTGTGGTTTGGCCATACCATCAAGGTGATCATTAAAATCATGTTGTGGTATTAATTCAAGCCATTTTCTAATTCTCTAAATGTTATGCTGGTATGTCAGCAGTCTACCTCCAAATAGCTGGGCTGTATTATGCAATGCTACTGTGTCGTATGGGACAATTAACCAACATTTTGCAGTCTCTTTTTTTTTAGCTGAATGCTTGAGCAATTTTTTTTTTTTGGCAATGATAAAGTCCTAGTGGGTAGTCATGATGTGAAAAATGGCAACCAACAAAACAAAATGTTTATGGGTGAGTTTAAGGTGAAAATATTGTGTGTCGTACGGGGCGCAGAGATGTCCTGTACGTCACTTAAAGCTAAATGAAAGTAGTTGCAGTAAAACACTGATTTCGTGAGAAAATCTGTAAAACCAAGGTTAAGTATTACTATATCATCGTGGATCTAGATCTGGTACAGTTACATAAACTGAACTTTGTGAAATCATAAAATCTATTAAAGCTGAAAAACGATCACACTGAAGATCGCCAACACAGATAGGCACACGTGGGACTGTGTATTATTATCGCTGGAATAAAGACCCGACGGAAGTGCCCAAATCCGCGCTTATTTTGCTTATTTCTCAGCAATTACACAATTTCTTCCAGAATCCTTTGACACATATATTTTATTCATACAAACACACACTTGGGTGGTCATTATATTGGATTCTGTAAAAAGTCATTTTGAGATTGTTACCACAACTACATGTAGCATTTATCTTGAACATTTTCACTTCTAATTCCCCTATGGACAACATATTTTTGTTGGCGGTCATTTTTTCACAAGACTGCCCCATACCAGTAGTACCCTACAAGTGAAGTTTCTTTTTGTTTGAAGAGCAAGTTGAAAATGTGGTATTCTATGCTAATAAATGGCCATGCTAATAAATCCAATTCTAATAAATGATTAGCATGGAAATACTAATAAATGATTGGCATAGATTCGGAGTGATTACATGTATATGCTAATAAATGGCTATGCTACATGTAATAAATTCTATGCTAATAAATGATTAGCATAGAAATGCTTATCATGATTCGGAGTGATTCTATGCTAATAAATGGCTGATTTAATAGTGCTCATAGATTCACCTTGAGCAAGTATTAACAAAGATACTACAAGGGGAAGATCAGACAGTACATAGACCGCGTAATGAAACGCTTGGGAAGAGCGCCCTGCAGCGTTGAGTATAAAGTAACGACCTTTTTTACCTTTGCATATCGCGATATGGTCGTTTACAAAACATGTGAGAGAAATGGTGAAGGGGTGAAGAAATAGGCGATTTTTACATTTTAAGATTTTTTTTCCCTTGAATTTGAGATGAATATATTTCAGAGGTTTCTGGGTAATAAAAGGTGGAATTATTCCCATGCACCATCCTTGAGCCTTCTCCAAAATCCCCTCTCTCATTTCCCCCATATGTTTTATACACAGCTGCGTGCCGATGTGCAATGGTTAAATTCATGTACTTACTCAACGTTAGTGGGCATCCTTCCCCATAAGCATTTACCGAGCGTTTCAAAAAATCGCCAAAGTGTCCGATCTTCCCCTTGTAGTATCTTTGGTATTAACCAGCGTATATATAACACCACCTTAAGTCTTCAACTACTCAAATCTGGCCAAGTTTCTTACCCATAATGCAGCATTCTGAGCAATGTAGTCTTGTAATAATATAGGCCCACTTGAATGATTATTAGGAATTCGAGATGTGCTTCTGCTTAAAAGGGTAGTATTGTATTTTAGAGTTTTTTTTTTATTTTTTTATTATGTTTTTATATTTTAGAGTTCATGATTTCTGTTAAGTTTTCATTACCACATTCTCAAAATTTATCAAAGAGAAAAAAACTTTGACCTTTGACAGAAATTGGTAATTTGTTGATGAGTATGTACATGTACATTTTGACCAACTACGTGCCTTTATAGAGCCCTTATATTTTCAATTTTCAGGGTAGACTGTCCATTCTTTGATTCAGGGGCAGATCCAGGATTTTCCAAAAGGGGGTCACATTTTTTCGAAGAAAAATTTGACAAGCAAAAAAAAGGTCTTCACTCTCAAAAGGGGAGCACACTTATGTTTTATTGGCATTTTTACATTACAAATTTTAATTTTGCTTTTCGAAAGGATCCTGGATCCGCCAGTTCTTTGATTTGCCCATCTTTATCCACTTTATATTGGCCATGGGCAGTTCTGAAAGTAGGCCTACACCTGCGTGTGCTTATAAAATATACATGTACATGTGTGGTTTCCAGGCGGCAGCTATGGAGACATAAATGTACGGTACCCTTATAAAATATAAAATGGTGTCCTTCCATAATCTTTTGGCATGTGTGTGACTGAATGTACATCTCATAGAAGAAAGTTGAGCACCATCGAGGCAGCCATCTTTTTTTGTTGATACTTGAAATCAAATTACACGCTCATGGGGGTCACATCCAGACTGATGGCGGAAACCCAATCGCGTGCCATTAGATTGGATTGTGTAAAGGGAGATACATGTACAAGTATCATGTCGGACGGTGAAGGCCATTGATTTGTTTTCTGAAGTGCCCTTCTGATGATCAAGCAACACCTGGATATTGTATGCTTTTTGTGTCAACATATTTCAATCACATGGGCAGTGCATGACAGTAGCTATTGTATTTTTATGTATTGCGATGATATTCATACATGTTTGTGTCAAATGTTATTAGAATATACATGTATATCATAATCAATTTTATCTACAGGAAAGAAATTAAAAACAAATATACCCTAATTATAATAATTCATACATGTAAGTACAGTATTTCACTGTATGCATTTGTGACAGTACAAAAACGGAAATACATGCACTGGAGGTATATATATATATATATATACACGTACATATATTTATTTTTTATGTACATGTATACATGGTCCAGTCAAGTTGCAAAATTAATACCCCCCCCCCGTAAATTTTATTACCAATTCTCTACAAAGGCAAATTTGGAATGCACAGTATAAAATATGCTTATCTCAGTTGCTCTTGATTTTTGTGAGGGGGGGGGCAACATGAATCAAAGGTACATGTAGTTATTAAAGTTTTTGTATCTTGTTATTTATTTCTTATTTGTTTATTTATTCATTTTATTCATTGATTATTATTATTATTATTTTTTTTTTTTTTTTGGGGGGGGGGCTGGATTGTTGTAACAAGGCATATTTTCAAGAGCAAGCTCTGATAACATCCTCCCGTTTTGGACCCCCCCCCCCTTCCCCATTTACAAATTTATGCATCAACCTATCCTTAGCATGATTTCCTATTCCACATCATGCAAAATATTTGATATCACCTGCCTGAGAAAGACTACCAGTATATGTACAGTACATGGATCTCACAATGTCATCTTCATTAGATATGAAACCATTCTCAGTTTGAATAAAAAACCATATGAAGTATCACAAGTTATTTCTGTGTGTGTGTGTGCCTCTTGTCATTCTGTAATCTACATACATGTTCATGTAACTATTTGGAAGCATCTTGTCGAGTATCGTGGTGGGCTATTAAGTTTATATTCAATTCAACCAAATACCTACAGTATACAACTGCTATTCTGATTACATGATTACAATGTACATGTAATATTGCTGCTTTCTTATTATCATCATCAAATTATTATTGTCATTATAAACAATGTTTTCATTGTTATACTAATTGTTATTATTATCATCATCATCATCACCACCACCACCACCATCCTCGTCGTCCTTCTCTTCATCATCATCATAATTAATATCACTGTTTTATTTTTCTTATTATTTTCATTACATATACATTTATTGTCATCATCATCATAGTTGTAACTTGTTGTTATTATCTCATTCAAAAGTACTTCATATTCGCAGGAAATTAAATCATTTCAAGCACACCATTCAACCAAGTGTGATGGAATTTCCTTCCTAATTAAACTGTAATAACCCTGAGATGAGGGTTGCTCAGAGAGAAGAAGCCCTGTTTGACGTCAAATGCCACTTGATTATCAATGAAGGTAGTCCTCAAGGGATGTTGACTATAGTGCGTTGGCTGGCCAAACAGACGCAAATCTGCGGTAGATGGCATTAATTACGTGTTTGATCGTGCATTAGATGAAGAGGGAAAGCGTGAGAGGAAGGGGGGGGGGGGGTGATTGTGTACATGTAGTATGTGGGACATTGTTTTGATGCTGAAGAAAATTAAGAATGCTGAACAGAAATATGTTTTTATACAGGGGTTGAGACAGACAGATAGAGAGGGAGAGAGATGGGGGGGGGGAGAAGGGGGCATAGAAAGAAAGAGAGAGAGAGATCAAAAGAGGAGGAGAATGGGAGATTAATCGAGGAGAGAAAAAGAGCAGTAACAGGACCAAAACCAAGATGCTAAATTTAGACGGAGGTCATCCAAAGGGCTATTAATGGATGAATGGATGGATACATGTAGATGCAGTATTCATGAATGACGTAGGTAGGCAGCATGTCTGCCAGGTGGATGTTTCGATTTTAATCTATAGAGCTCTCAACTCATAATTTGGGGCAATACACTGAATAGGTGTGTTACAAAGCAAAAAGTCTTGGGTCACTTGGGTGAAATACGACTTGAACGTTGGCTATGGAGGCCTTCATGTCCATACACTACAAGCCAATTTTTTTTATTCCAATTTCAATTTTCTTTTATTTCTTGCTCATGGTGTAATTCAGTCAATATAATTCTGTATACTGCATTACCAATATGTATGTGACATACAGTGGCGGACCGTGACACGGAGGAGACAAAGCATTAGGGGGGGCACAGCATTGTTCACAAACAATACAGTGCCCCTCCAATGCTTTGTCTCCGCGGGGTCACGGTCCGCTACTGGTGACATACAATGTCATATGATTTATATTTGAATATGCAAATTAGACCCCTTCAGCCTTTGCTTCTGAAAATACCTGGCCTATGTAGGCCTATATTTCCTACCGACAGGATCATGCATAAAGCACATGTATGCTCTCATTTTACAGGTCTCATGCAACTTGTCCATAGATTGTCATGTGTACACATTGTATGTGTAAATATTGATTGTATTATACACTGCCCACTGTGTGTTTGAAACCTCTTTAATCCCCTGATCCTTCCATTGTAATCTATCTGATAATACCACCAGTAATCCGTCTGGTCAGCCCCAGTTTAACAAAGGAATCAATTGTTGGTCAAGTTTAATTCCCATAAGCCTCAACCAAGTATTAGAAGTCCTATCATTCAGAAAATTCAATTTGAAGTTTGTAACAGTTTTAGAAATGATGAAGGGACACTGCAGCCTCCTTTATTGTAGTACTTCAGACATTTTTTTTTTAAGTCCACATATACCGGTACTTCACAACACATTGCATTTCTTTAAAGGAGAATGAAACTCTTGGAGCAAGTTAGCTTTTGTGAAAGCAGAAAAATCAAAGAATAAGATCAACAAAAGTTTGAGTAAAATAGGACTAGCGATAGAAGAGTTATGAGCATTTGAATGTCGAGATCACTAATGCTATGGAGATCCTCCCATTGGCAATGCGACCAAGATCTATGATGTCACAGATGAACAACTCTCCCCTTTTGGACACTGAAAATATACCCCAAAACATCTCTTTTTGCTCATTCTAATCATATGGCAAACGATTCATCAATGATATAATGTTGTGAAACCTATGTACTTGTCCTCTCATAAAGAGAACACCTCACCTTGTGATAGACTCTATAAAAGTGAGAATATAAGTGAAATAAGTACTAAAGTAATGAGGAAGTTGTACGTGTGTGACATCACAGATCTTGGTCGCATTGCCAATGGGAGGATCTACATGGCATTAGTGATCTCAATATTCAAATGCTCATAACTTTCTTATTATTCATTCAATCTTCCTCTAACTTTCAACAATATGTTTCTTTGATTTTTCTCTTTGATATGGATTCAGCTGGTTTCAAGGGTTTCATTCTCCTTTAAGTCCACATATACTTCACAACACATTGCATTTCTTTGAATTTGGTGTGTTTAATCCTTGTAGTACAGGCCAAAACATTGTATTTTAAAAGAAAGGATGATCACTAGACTAATCTCCCCAATTGCCTGTTAATCGAATAGAATAATGTCAGTTTATTTATTATTTATTATTCATTTATTTTTGTTGGGGGGGAGGCTCAACTTCTTTCAGCTTAAAATTTAAAACATAATAATAATAGAGTATTTCTAAAGCGCCAAATCCACATTGATTATGTGCTCAAGGCGCTGCAAAAAGGAAATAAGAGAAAAATTACACGGTACAGGAAGTGACAAAGATAAAAGAATGACAGTCATGCCAATGAAAGGAAACTACTGGAAGGCAATTTTAAACAAATGGGTTTTTAGAGTAAATTTGAAATTATCGATATTTGAAATACTACGAATGGAATATGGCAACTGATTCCACAAGGATGGCCCAGCATGTGCAAATGACCAATCCCCCCCATGATTTCTTGGATTTAGGAACTGTAAGCAATTTTGAATCGGAAGACATAGACATCCATTACATTTTGCAAGCTGGGTGTGGACATGTACATAATGAACTTAAAGTACGTTTTTCCTATTGGTTCGAAGAGATTGGATTACAAACAATTAAAGACAGACAAATTGAAAACAAAATTTGAAAGTCAGGTTTTTAGGAAACATTCGAAACAAACAAAATTTACACCATGTATGACAGTCATTTTTATTATACAGCCATGAGAAGGTTTTCAGTGTCTTTGGTCATAATTAGAATGAATAAAAATTGTTTATTACAAGTAGGAACAGCCTCACCAAAATAGTGTCTAACGAGATTCATCCCTTTAAGATCTTTACAGTTGACTGCAACATTTTACAATCGGCTAAACAAATTCAAAAATTCTTTTGCATTATCTTTATAATCTTTAACTTTATTTTTTGTCTTACTTTCTATCTTTTTACGTAGGGTTTGCTGACACCTCTTCAGCTATGGGAGTACTTTGCGGACTTTGTAGACCCGGATTACGAGACCCACTTTGCAGTAGTTCATAGCAGGTTCTCGACCAACACCTTCCCAAGCTGGGAGAGGGCACATCCCCACAGGTAATCCACATGATCAGAATAGAGTACCAAAGTGATGATGTCACAAAAAACTTTTTGAGCATTTCAGTTTTTTTTATTCCATATTTTGGCAGAGCATGATGAAAACCACCCACAACCCGAATATGGAGGGAATTGGTCAAAGGAGGCCTTTATAGCGGATATGACCTCATTAGATATATTAGCTCCATTGAAGTTGGCCTGCCTGGTTCCTAACATTTAGAACCAGGCCAATAATACATTGACTTCAATGGGGCTAGTTATGTATTCATGAGGTCATATCTTGGGCTCTTTGGACCAATTCCCACCAAGATTGGGTTGTAGGGGCTTTTCATCATGCTCTACCAAAATATGGTATCAAAAATGCTGGCATGCAAAAAGGGAAAATTGATGACGTCACACTTCGGCACTCTGTTGGGAGTTTTTGCAGCTGCAACAGGGATAATTTCAAGAACACAGTAAATTTATTGAAAATGAACGTCAAATGATAAAGACCAGCTGGGAGGTCTTTGTCGAAAATTGGTGAACCGGATCAGCAGTTTCGTCCTAAGTTTCGGAGCTGACGAAAAATTGTGAATACGTTGGTTGTCCAGATTCCAGGACGAAACTGCTGTTTTGATTTACTAATTAAAAAAAAAAGAATTCTTGGTTGTGCTCTGTTATGAATACATTTTCTAAGTTCTTGATGATCTGTCTTGCGCCATGGAAGCAAATTCTCCCTAATGTCTTCACATGACCAGAATTCTCAACCATTCTGAATTTAGAGGCAAGGAATAGTATTTTTTCCATCATGGCCTCTTGTTTTGCATTGATTTTTTTCTATTTTTATTGTTTACTCTCACACAATCCAATGCAAAATGCTGTTTTTTTTCTTTAGATCAGCCTTATTTTCGAGTAACATACATGTAGGTTAGGATGGCTGTATGAGGAAACATCAAGAAAACAAAAAAATGATTAAAAAATTAAGTAGGAGACACTTGAATCTGAACAACCCTAAATATTCACAGGTCATGAGGTCTTCCATATCGTACCTTAAAATAAATTAATTAAAAAAGTACTGACTTACCATCTATAAATGTAATTTACTCTTTTAATTCTCTAAGACAAAGCTGTTCAAATAGTTCAAGTCGGTGTAGAAACAAACTTTCTTGTACAGCTGTCCACAAGACACCCAATATGGGTTTAAGTGTAGAAACCAGCTCACTAGTTATTTTAGAGGGCTCTCATAGTTCACTTTAAGAGTAATGACATTGAAAACCTTTCTTAAGGTCAAGTGCATTGGTCTTGAAAACTGTACCCTCTAAGTCTCTCTTAAACAAGCTGTTTAAACATTGAAAGCAGGTATAGATGTTTAAACACATTTCATATCTTGTGAACAATTTAAAGTGTTCAGGGAAAAGACAGAGTTGTTTAAAGCCTTCACTGTCATGTACTGAAACTGCTCTGAAATATTTATGGAGCCAAGGAGCTTAAGCTCCTTGGTGGAACTAAGTAACTCAAGAATGTGGTCAGCATAGAATTATTTGTGTGAATTTACCATCAAATATCAATTATTTATTTCGCTTTTTGCAATGAATAGGAAAAATATATGCACATATTTGAGTATAAAAGTGGCAGTCTCCCTCCCCCTACTTTGTTCTTTGGGTATATTTTTATTGTATCTGTATATAAAAAAGAAGTATTGTTAGACCACAATGCAGGCCATATTTGGAGCATTGAAGTAGCCTTTTGTAAAAATAAATTATTGAATGATATTCATTGATATATAACCAACACCTATTACAAATATGCTGAATGAAATGTGCAGGTAGTTTTACAGAAGTATGATAATAAACATAGATCTACCATTAGATTTTAAATCAAGATAATTAACCCTCATATCATATTCTCCTTATGGCTTATCATCCATAAATGATTGTATTTATTCATCAAAATCTCATATGAGCAGATTTACAAATTACATTCTTTTTACAAAGTAAAGGATAAATGATAAAATAATACACCACATTATCAGGAATTCTCAAAGGTTGCAGTAATACACAATAGAATAGCCTGTTAAAACTTCAAAATACATATCATTTTACTTAAAGGGATGCTCCGGGCTGAAAATAATATGATTTAAACAGACTACAGAAAAATTAGACAAACAATGAAAATTTGATCAAAATCGGACAAGGACTAACAAAGTTATGGCATTATAAAGATTTTCATTATTCCGGTGAAACAGTTCGAGACATGTCATCATGAATATTCAATGAGCAAATTGATGATGTCATATCCCCACTTGTTCTCATGTATTTTATTATGAAATCAGGTTTATTCAAATTTTTTCTACCAAGAACTTAACAAATTGGATTGACAACTGATTTAGTGAATTAGATATTCATTGCTGCAACTTTTTCCATTATAAAGGAGACACATTATTCACACATGTTTGAAAAAATGAAACAAATATGATTTCATGTAATAACATAAGACAAAGGAAAGTGGGGATGTGACATCATCAGCCCACCTAATGAATATTCATGATGACGTTTATAAAACTATTTTCACAAAATATTGCTAAACTTAAAATTTGAATAACTTTTTTATTTGTTATCCGATTTGATGAAATTTTCAGCATTTTGCTCTGTGAATTTTACCTATTTAGATATAAATATTTTCAGCCTGGAGTATCCCTTTAGAAATAATCATCTCTGAGTATTCAGACAAATTGACGAAACAAAATCCTGATGTGGACCAGGCAGGATAACATAAGTTTCTCAAAACAGTACCTCAAAGAACTGTTACACCTTTATTCCATAGTGTTACCTTAATCTAAATGATACCCAATCTACTGGGATGTCACTTTCAGACTAATTGATTTTATTCAGCCATGGAAAACGACATTTATTTTTGTGTACAACTCTAGGTGGCAGCTCTAAATCTGATCTAATTCTAATTTTGTTTGTACCACTTTCTTATCATATACATGTACATCCAAGAAGATACATGGACCTTGCCAACCCATCAGGGGTGAAACTGATCCAAGAAAACAAGAATGAGATGAGGGCATGGAAAGGGGTCCATGATAAGCTCTGTAGCTCATGAACCGTAACTCGTATATAATTTCCTCTTAAGTGAATCTAATGAATCTAATTCTGATTACACTTCTTTCTTACTCTCACAAATAACTTTACAAGGTACTTTTCCCTCAATGGAGAAGATAACATGTCCCATAGCAGTATTGAACCTCATGATTGTTTGGGGTGGTGGGGTGGTGGGATTATGAGTAACAAAAATATTGCAATAAAGTTGTTTTATCATTAACAGTCCAGTCCGATTCTAATACATACTTTTACATATACTTTTGCCCACAGTGGAGAGATCAACACCTTCTGCAGCAATGAGAACTTAATGAGGGCTCGGGAAGGGGTCATGAGTACATGTAGCTCAAAGTACAGTCTTTTACTTGATGAATAACAATCAAGTATAAATATTTTCCACACTTCTAGTTCTTTTAAAGATACCTTGCCCACAATGGAGAGATCAACACCATCCGCAGAAATTAGAATTTGATGAGGGCCCTTGAAGGGGTCATAAGTCGCTCAAAGTACTGTGGTGTTTCTGAATATTAACAGTCCAGTCTAAAATGTCAATATTGTTTTCCTTTTAAAGATACCTTGCCCACAATGGAGAGATAAATACCATCCGCGGCAACGAGAACCAGATGAGGGCCCGGGAAGGGGTCATGAGCAGCTCCAAGTACGGTGATGAGCTCAAGCTTCTCTACCCAGTGGTGGAGGAAGGTCTTCCAGATTCTGGCAGGGTGGATAATGTCCTGGAGTTCCTCATCATGGCGGGTGGACGATCCTTGCCAGAGGTAAGCCTGACATAGCATTGCATGTTGATGATCAGTCTGTTGTATTTATGAACCGTATTCTCAACTTGGGTTTACTTTAGCCTGGGGTCCATTTCATAAAGCTGTTTGTAAGTTAAGAGCGACTTTAAGAATGACTGGTTTTCCTTTCTTATGCACTAAACCATTGCCAATGAATATACTATTTACCATAAGAAAGGATCACCAGTCATTCTTTAAGTCTCTTACAAATAGTCTGTTACAAATACATGTAGCTTTATGAAACACCCACCTGGGGCCCGTTTCATAAAGAGTTGTAACTTTGCCCTTACGGCAACTACCATGGCAACAGGGCTCAACAGCCAATCACAATCAAGGTTACCATGGTAGTTGCCATAATGGCAAAGTCACAACAGTTGTAACTCTTTATGAAACAGGCTCCTGGTCTGGAGTTGTGGTTTTACTATGGATAGCAATTGTGGCACAAAAGCAATTTCTGAAGGTATATTTTAGGACTAGCTATTTATACCACTGTCAATGGGGGACAAGACACAGTGTTGCATATTATGTTCACTGCTCCCTCAAGTACTTAAGTTTTCTTAAAGTTTCTCCTGTCTCCATTTCTCAATTAAGTCTTTCTTGCTCTTATATCTAGGCTGTAATGACCATGGTACCAGAAGCCTGGCATAAGGACACGATGATGAGTGAGGAGAAAAGGAACTTCTACCGCTGGGCTTCATTTGCAATGGAAGCATGGGATGGACCAGGTAGAGAAAAAAAGAGAAGCAACTTTTCCATGTTGATTGTAATATTTTAATTTACAATCCTCATGGTCATCAAACAACATTTTTTATTTGTTTTGAGTGAGAGAGATGAGATGACTTGATGATAACATTCTGTTTTTATATAGCACTTAACAAGGTCTTTATTAAAAAGTGCTTTAAAGATATTTCATTCTCTGGTAATCAGATTCCATCTTGCCATCTCAGATTCATGCACTTTCTCCACTCCTTATGGAGCATTCTAGCAAGAGTTTCTAACTCATATCCTACCAGGTCCCTATGCACCCTGCATGGGGAGAAAACAAACGTTACTTAGCTTTAAATGTAGCCTGGTACGTTACCCTAAAAAGTGATTTCAAAAGAATTATGGTGGGGAAAAGCTCAAATAAAGTCACTGTGATGATGATGATGATGATGATGGTGGTTATGATTATGATACAGAGTGAGCCACATCACACAAGTTGTTTTGTCAGTAGATTCATCAAGATATTTTATATGGAACATGTAATTGATGGAAATTGGGGGGGGGGGGAGGTGTAGGGCATGCCCCCCCCCCCCAATTCAAAATTTGTACAGTAGCATAAGGGTGAGGGTCATCTATTCCATACCCCTCCCCCCTTATTAACAAAATCACAAGAAATCAGCCCTTTAGTATTTGTTTGTGTCTTTTCAATTTCCTCTCATCAGCCCTGTTCACATTCGCCGATGGCCGCTACGTCGGCGCCATCCTGGACCGGAACGGACTCCGACCTTCCCGCTACTACATCACCAAGTCTGGCTTCATGGTCATGGCCAGTGAGGTTGGTGTGTGTAACCTTGCCCCTGAGGACACCCAATCCAAGAGCCGTCTCAAGCCAGGCAGGATGCTGCTGGTCGATACGGAGCTTGGAGAGGTCATCAACGACGCTGACATCAAGCATCATATCGCCACCCTGAGACCTGTGAAACAGTGGATGGACGAACAGGTTTGTCTTTGTTCTCTTTAACCCTTTGTCTACTGAATTCTGTTATTCCCATAGGCTTTATACAGGGACCATCCAGTTCTGCAGGCAACAAGTTAACAAACAGCAGGGGATGATTCATGAAGCCATTTGCGATGTTGCACACAAACTTTTGTATGACTGGTGAGCCTTTCTTGTGCAGAATTCTCACTGTTTTTAACATAATGGGAGTGCATATCTTATATAGTGAGACCACCACATATCGACCACCTCTTGAAACCGACCACCATGCGCGCTTACAAACGATATGCGCGGGAGGGTAGGCGCAGTGTCCATAGGAATGGTAAGAATCGATTTTAAGAGAGAAAAAGAAGGATAAAAAGGTAAAAATTTAGTAGAATTTATCCAAATTGTATTGACCAGACCCGAACCCCGGGGTTCATAGCAAGAAATCCGATAGGAAACAGCTTTAGAACAAATATCCGTCGTCAATCGTCGAATCATGTGCTGGAGCTCACAGTGGAAGTAGTGAGATGATCATTTAGCATGTTGACATCGAACTGATTTGGAAAAGTCAAAATATTTCGCCACTGCGACAAGAATCGGCCGTAATCTTAGTGTATCACGGGTGGCCGATTTCAAAAGAAGGGTGCAAATGAGCAAATGAAAAATCGTTGTTCACCAATATATACGCGAATAGAATCAGAGTCGTCGATCGAAACATGGGAATCTGATCTGCTCAATTTTCTGCACAAATGAGAAGAAAACTAAGTAAAACCGATAAATATTTTCGCAGGTACGATGCTTAGAAAATTAGGTTGTCGATAAGAGGTAGTTCCAACCATTCATATAGCTCTTGTCAAATATTAAATGTTCCATTCTCATGGATCTTAAAAATAAGAATTTGAATCTTAAATGATCAGATTTCAACTCTAGCTGATGGGAATGAAAAGCTTTTGAGATTCTGATCTAAGTACCCAAGAACTGGTTACCAGTCATGCATGAAGTCGTGCGTAACTTACAAACAGCTTCATGAAACACCAACCTTGATGGGCCCTGTGACCTGGGGGCCGTTTCATAAAGCTGTTTGTAAATTAAGAGTGACTTTAAGAACGACTGGTGATCCTTTCTTACGCGCTAAAAGCATTGCCAATGAAAATACCATTTACCACAAGATAGGGTCACCAGTCGTTCTTAAAGTCGCTCTTAACTTACGAACAGCTTTATGAAACACCCACCAGGCATGCTATTCTCCCGACTAAAATCGGAATTCTAATTTTTTTCAGAGTTTTATTCATTAAATTTTTTTTTTTTAATGTGTATATGTATATAAAAAATGTTGACGTGAAATCCTTTGCCCAAGAACATTCTCATGCTGTTTTTACTAAATTTTTAGTCAAATGATAAAACTCATGCAGACTCACTTTGAAAGATCACTTTCGATTTCTTTATTATGCAAGAGCTTGTTACCCCGACCGGGGCGCCTCTACTTCGGCGGTGACTTAGTGACCCTTGGCTAATTTTCAGAGGAGAATATCATACCTGTGTAACATATAAGAGATACTGTTAATTGTAACCCTTTTAACAAGGACGAGTATAGACATGGGGTGATTTCAAGTCCGGTGTTTGTTTTAGTGTTGGTGTTGGAAGCACAATTTGGACTGCGTTTCCTAGCTCCAAAACTTATTCTGAGTTTACACAAATCATCCAGATCACCATATTGACATCTCAACACCGGTTCTTGGACAATCACCCCGGGACAATTACCCCCGGACAACTTCCCCGGACAATTACCCCCCGAGGACAATTACCCCCCCCCCCCCCCCCCCGAGGACAATAACCCCCCTGGACAATTACCCCCAGGACAATTACCCCCCGAGGACAATTACCCCTGGACAATTACCCCCCGAATAATTACCTCCCCGGATAATTACCCCCAGAAAATCCCCCCTTCTCTCCGGCATCAATGTTAGAATCAAGCGGGACCCATTGTAAGTTATGGTCGGTGGCACAGGTTTTCGAAATATTTTCTACTTTCTCTTACTTTAATAACCTTTTCTTTCTCTTTTATATTGCTCTTTCTCCTGTTCTCTCACTTTCTTCTTTTTCCTTGCTTTTTCCTTTTTTCTTCCTTTTCCGCCTTTTTCTTCCTTTTTTTTTGTTTAGCGGCGCCTTCTGCATCATGAATAATGGGGGGGGGGGATTGCACCCAAAACCTCCGATTTGGCTATGCATATATACATCAGAAAATGTGTAAACTGGCCCTCATACTAAGTTTTTTCATAGAAAAAATGAACACTATTAGTCATAATAATCACAAATGCTGAATATCTCTGATTCCAACTGATCTGACTTTAAAAAAATTTATTTTGGGTTTAATTTCAGGAAAGAAATCAGGCAAATAGATAAAACGTAAAAAGACACCTTCATAGGCAGAAATATTGAGAGCCGATAACGCAACTATCAACACAAACACTGTCAAGTAGGACCTATAAACCTGTTATTTTAAAACAATTCAACTAACAAGCTAAGAATTATGAAACAATTGGTGCACATTCCATTAAGATGTGGCTTTATAACTTAGTACAGTAAGCTAAAAAAAACTTTATGCAAAGATAATACACACAAGAACACCTTGTAATTTTACCATTTAGGCCCTAAATGGTAAAATTACAAGGTTATTTTGTGTGTATTATTCTTGGGTGAAAGCAATTAAACATTAAAGAAGGAAATTAAGTAACAAAATTACTAAATTGTAAACAATATGACATAATCAAATACAGTGTTTTTTCCATACAAATTGGCAATCATGATAAGGTGCATTTTAAGGACGGTTTGTAAGAATTTATAAAGAAGTAGGCCTTTACAAATCAAATAATGCGACCGAGCCGCGTGAGCTGAAAATATTAATATTCAGACCATAAAACTGACATTTTACAGAGCACTTGAAAAAATCAATCTGTAAATTAAAAAATAATGAAAGCTCGATATCCGAGATGAAATATGTTTTGTATATTGACTTCAAAACTTGATATTTTAAGCTCCATATCAACCTATATTGAGCAAGATATGAATCTCATCGAAAAGGCAATGCGAGCAGGAAGCGTGAGCGAAAATTTTATATAGTGACCTAAAAAGAGTGTCTTCTCTTCACCTTATATTATTCACTCCTCTTCCCCTCATTTTTCTCTTCTTTTTTTCTTCTATCTTTCCCCTTCTTTTTTTCCTTTCTTTCTTTCTCCCCCTTTTTTTTTTTTTGCTCTGTCAATTTTTTCAGGGGGGGGGGGGGCAAACCAAATCTCAGGGAGGGGCATGTGCCCCCTGGCCCCCCGTATACTACGCCACTGCGAAGATTGCCAAACGAATGATCTTATGCTACGATGACATACAAATTATGATCGAATTCTGGGTTTCGTAAAGATTTGCAGATGGAGCTCACTTTTACAGCTTTCTTACGGCATTCGTTTGATTCCAAGATACTCGAGAATGCCTTCAGTACTTTTTACGCCAAACGTACGGCTGACGTATGACTCTGTGCACTCCTTTTGTCTAGGGGGTTATTGTCCTCGGTGGGGGGGTAATTGTTCCCGGTGGTAATTGTCCTCGGGGTTAATTGTCCAGGGATGATTGGGGGTAATTGTCCGGGGGGTAATTGTCCAGGGGTTTATTGTCCGGGGGGTAATTGTCCAGGGGGTAATTGTCCGGGGGGTTATTGTCCGGGGGGGTAATTGTCCGGGGGGTAATCGTCCAGGGGGCAATTGTCCAGGGGCTAATTGTCCTGGGGGTAATTGTCCGGGGGGTAATTGTCCTCGGGGGTAATTATCCTCGGGTAGTTGTCCGGGGGGTAATTGTCCGGGGGGGTAGTTGTCCTGATCCCCTTAACGCCTAGTGAGTGACATTTCAGGACCATCTTCATTTTATGTTTGGTGTTATATTTGTGTAAAGAATGACCCAACACCAACACCAAAAGGTCAACACTGAACTTGAAATCATCCATACAATTGCACTTCATTAAACAATTAATTTTATCTTTCATGTTACAGACCCTGTTGAATCATTCTACCTTCTTATACTGTTTTGAGTCATCTTTAACAAGACACATTATCCCCAATTTGTGGTTTTGAATCTGTGGTGTGAAACCATGGTTCGTGCTGATTTCCTGCATTAATTATGCTTCTTTTTCAGCGTGGTCATTGAAGAAGTGTCCAATCAATTGAAGTGTTAACTTATTTAGATAAGCAGTGGACTCATTAATACAGTAACCTTAGTAAAAAGTGCCAATTTACATGTATCACCCTTTGGCGGAAGTCTTCATTTTCAATATAAGAGCTGAACTAAGTATATTTAAAGATGAAATCTGCATAAACCATTGTTTCAAGCCATGGTTAAATAACTACCTTTGTGAATTTGGGCCAGTATGTGCATGTGCTTTGAGATAAGCAGCTGCAAATCTAAATAAGAATAAGTACCAAGATGCCTTTTCTTTACTTTGCTGTTCCAAAAGTCAAATCCATCATCTCTCAAATGTGTGTATACTTTTGTGCCTCCCAAATTTTCCCATGATACATTGGTATGGTATCCATTATACCCTGCCCTGAGTATTACCCTTTTGAACTAACAGTTTAGTTTCCCCTGCAAAGAAATGGTTTCAAAACCTCTGGTTCTTCTCTTTGTTTATTTTCCCAGCAGTAAATTTGAATCTGAACTTTTCATGTTTTATTCCAATAAAAGAGAAAGCTTTAATTTTCTTGACCTGTGTATTAATCTAAAGATCTTCACCTTGCCTCCCCCTTTACCCGCAGTCCGTCACCCTAGACGACTTCTACAAGGCCCACATGGAGACCAGGGGCGAAGAGCCAGAGATCGGTCCTCTGGTCCCTGTCCAGTCCGACCATCGTTTGGCCATGTTTGGCTATAGCGTGGAGCACATCAACCTCCTTCTCGTTCCGATGGTGAAGAACAAGTAAGCGAGCTTCGAGATCTACCGTACCCCCTACTACCCTCTCCCCTGGCCGTTGCTGTTCACGTTTCGTCACAGGTTTAGATCCACAAACTCGAAGTCCAGGCTTGTCCAGGATAAACTTCCAGAAGGATTTCTTTTTCTCTCCTTTCCCCTTTCTTACCCTTTGTTTGTCTTGTTGGTGTGGGTGTGTGTTTGTTTTCACTGCATCTTTTGTGACATTTAAGGTCTAGGGGCCATTTCATAAAGCTGTTCGTAAGATAAGAGCGACTTTAAGAACGACCGGTGAACCTTTCTTACGCTCTAAACCATCGCCAATGAACGTTTTGGTGTCTATACCAATTATCTTAAGGATCACCAGTCATTCTTAAAGTTGCTCTTAACTTAAGAACAACTTTATGAATCACCCACCAGTATTCACTTATTTTTCTACTTGTGGTTTGAAATTACAGTTTATGCAGCTTCAAAATACATATATAATTTACAGTGTATGCCTGATTTAGTACATAAGGTGAGGTAGACCTACATGTATGGTAAGACCTATGCTCTAGTAGGGATCATTGTAGGTTTTATTTTGGAAGAATTTGAATGGTTCGCATCAATCTGCTGCATTCACTACTCTCCATGTGTAATAGGTACACCTGGTGCCAGTAACACAAAGCTTAGCAATCATTGTATAACACCATTTTATGATTGATTGCATTGACTACAATGTACAATTAATCATGAAATCAAGCGTACAATTAATCGCTTACCTTTGTGTTACCTACCCTGGTAAACACTACCAAAAAATAGAGGCTTTGAATGCTTTGAACAACACATTGGTTGTCTAGCATAGCCTTGATATTATAGGTTCTGGTTGGTGTTTCATAAAGCTGTTCGTAAGTTAAGAGCGATTTTAAGAACGACTGGTGATCCTTTCTTGTGGTAAATGATATGTACCAAAATGTTCATTGGCGATGGTTTAGTGCGTAAGAAAGGTTCACCAGTCATTCTTAAAGTCGCTTTTAATTTACGAACAGCTTTATGAAATGGCCCCCTGGACCCTCTTTGAGGGGGATATATCATAATGCCATTTGGTTTGAGCACAAGTTTTTATTGAGGGGAATTTGTTGCAGGGGTTAACTTTTGAGGAATAGTATTATGTTGACATTTTAGGGGAGCATTTCATGGAAGGACTTGTCAGAGGTTTTATTTGACAATTTCTGATTTATTTGACAGTTGCCATGGTAACAGAAACTTGGCAATAAAAATAAATAAAAGTTGTCAGATCTGACAGGTTGTTGGACAGAAATTTTTATGAAACGCCCCTCTGATCCCATTAAAATCATTGCAGGTGCATGTGTCATGCATCCTGAAATTTCTGAAATGAAAAAAGAAACAAGAGAAGAGCATGTGTTTGTTGCCCAACATACTTTCTATGTAATCTTGACCGTTTTGTTTTTTGCAGGTAAAAATATCAAAATTTCTTTACACTTTGAATGCTTTCTTAAGTTGTAGTTTTTTTGCATTTTGCTGCACAACAGCTATTAGAATACAATGTAACATTATCACAGAGAAATAGTGAGGAGTGAGCTCTGAGGTTGAAGGAATGACCTTGACAATGGTAAGTAGAGTGCTCTGGGTTTCTGAGAATCTTTGCACAGGATGAGCTTTGTACAGAAATGATCTGGTTCCAGAAGGCAACAGATCAACTTATTGACTCCTGGCGACTTTGTACGCAGATGATCTGGTTCCAGAAGCCAATGGGTCTATTGCCACAGGGAATCCATGTCTGCTGTTCTGCCACTCTCCATATTTTTTTCATGAATCTTATTTCCATTCCTTTTACCTCCCAAACCAGGAAAGAGCCTCTAGGTTCGATGGGTAACGATGCTCCCCTGGCTTGCCTGTCCCAGCGTAATCCACTGGTCTTTGAGTACTTCAAGCAACTTTTTGCCCAGGTCACCAACCCACCTATTGACCCCATCAGGGAAAGCATTGTCATGTCACTGGTAAGAGTCGTAACTTTCTCAGTATCTTTGAACCTCTGGATCATTTCATGAAACAAATAGTGATTTTCACTAGTGTCGGACTGTTACTAATTATAACTCTAGAAAATGGATGCTTTTGATATTTTCTCTGCAATTTGTTATATTTTTTTTATTTTTTAAGGTGTTTCTGTGATTATGTACTCTCATTGTGCAATAATTACTTGTAAATATTGTGATTTCTCATGATTTTTTCAATAAAAGCAAAATTTTTTTTTTTTTAGTTAATCATACCGACAAGATTCATGAAATGATTACCTTCTTTCCCTTATTGATTTTGTTTCATATCTTCTTTTGTTAAAAGGCGTGTCCCATCGGCCCCGAAGACAACATCCTGGAGCCAAGTGAGAAGCAATGCAACCGTCTGTTCTTAGATGCTCCTATCTTGACCCTTCATGACCTTGAGATCATCAAAGACACATCTCTTCGTACATGGAAGGTAAATGTTTTGGTTTCGTGGTTGTGGTCTTTCATTTTGATGAAGTGTTTCAGAGCTGAAATTTTTCGATTAGTGTGGGGAATTTAGAGCGGAGCAATCGTCGCCAGAGCAAATGTCATGGAACCGTATTGGACCTGCCATGGTCTTTAGACCATAGAAACTTACTGAAATGAAATTGATTGATGTAAAGGTGTATGTGTATTAACTTTTGAAACAATTTCAGTGCAAGAAACCAAGCAACATCTCTAATTAATTGCTCATGTTACCTGGAGTGTTTCAACCAAGTTATTTTAGTGCTGACATTGGCGTAGATATTGCCATTGTCATTGTTGCTTTTAATAATTTTATAATTGTACTCTTTCAATTTCCATAGACCAAGACTATTGATACCACATTCCCAGTGGAAGCCGGATTTGCAGGACTTGTCCCAGCCATAGACCGGATATGTGCCGAGTGTTCTGAAGCTGCAGAGCAAGGCTACACTCTGTTGGTCTTGTCCGACAGGGCTGCAGGTCCAGAAAGAGTACCAGTCAGGTATGTTGGGGTTTATCATGGAAGTTGTCGGTATTGACTGAATTGTCAGCTCTGAATGGCAGTAGAATCCTTGGTTTTGATTGGCTGAGAACCACAAGTCTATGACTATTGCTATGGTAACTGAATGGCAGAGAATAACAGTTTGTCATTGCTGAAAGCTTAAGGTACATGTAAAAGCTTCGAGTTCAAGCAAGTATTATACTTACTATCATGTAATAGTCAATATTTGGCACTAATCATAAGTTGGAATTAATTGCAAAAGTTGCAAGTGAATCATAGTTCCTTGAAACAGTTAGTTTAACTTTATTTGCTGTATTGGAAATTGATCATCTTTTTGTTCAACAGACTTATGAGAAGTTTATCCATTACTCCTGAAATAAGACATAATCCATCTTTATAATTATCCAGTATCCACTTGCATGCAAAAGATTTTGGTATAATTGTTTAATTATGTAGCATCATAGAAAAATCAACATATTTTTTTGTGTTTCATAGTTTCCAAGTAAAATTTGTTAAGTTTCATGCACGAGTATAAAGTTGAAATTGATTTTCTGTGGTTTGAAAATTGATTTATCATTTCGATGAAATTGATTGTAAATATGTCTTTTGCAACATCTTTTTTTGTGCTGTGAACTTCTGGGAAATTTCATCACCACCCCTGAAGTTGGACAATATGATAGATCCCTGTACATGTACATGTATATATGCAAATTGCATTGTACCTAGTAAGTACTCACATGCAAATGATTTTGTTACAGTCATTGAATTAATAAACATCCTAGGAAGATCATTGTTTATGTATCACAATTTCCAAGTATAATTGGAATGAATATCCAATCTGCTCATTTCCCAGCTCTCTTCTTGCCTTGGGAGCAACCCACCACCACCTGATCAAGACCCGACAGCGTCTCCATGTCGGTCTCATCGTCGAGACCGGAGAGGCCCGTGAGATGCACCACCTCTGCCTCCTACTAGGGTACGGTGCCGATGCCATCTGTCCCTACCTCCTGTACGAGTGTCTGATCAGCCTCCACGAGCAGAGTCTACTAGGAGTGGACTTCGGGATCAAGGAGATCCAGAAGCGCGTCATTGCAGCAACGGAGAAGGGCATCTCGAAGGTGATGGCCAAGATGGGTATCTCCCTTCTACAGAGTTACAAGGTGAGACTGCAGCTAGGGCTCGCAAGAGGTTTTTAATATGAATGAAAAGATTCTTTAGGGTAAAGAGTAAAAATTAGTCTGAAGATTGGATTCGGATTGGGCAACAGAAAAAGGCATCTCGAAGGTGATAGCCAAGAAGGGTATCTCCCCTCTACAGAGTTACAAGGTGCAAAGCTCTCTCTCTCTGACAGAGTAACTAGGTGAGACTGCTGCTGAGATTACCAAGAGGTTCTTGACATTAATGATACAGGTTCTTTGTGAAAGGTTCAAGATAAGTTTGAAGATTGAATTCATCAGCAAGTCGGCAACAGAGAAGGGCATCTCAAAGATGATGCCAAGACGGGTACATGTATATCCCTTCTACAGAGTTACAACATTTGGGTTACCCAAAGTTATTTTTTTCGTATGAATAGTTTCAGGTCTGGGTGAAAGGGTAAAGATATTGTCTGAATATTTGATTCTGAAGTGATAACATTAGCAAGTGATAACTTTAGCAAGAGACAGAGGCATCTCTAAGGTGATGGCCAAAATGGGAATCTCTCTTCTACAGAGTTACAAGAGGAGACTGCTTTTAGGATTAGAAAGAGGTTTATATGGATAACAGAAGTACTTTGTGAAAGAGTACAGATTTAGTCTCAAGATTTGTCATCAGTTCATTGCAGCAGTGAAGAAGTGTATCATTAAGATGCTATTCAGCCTTTGCATCATTCTCCTCTGTAGCTACATTTGAGATTGCTAATAGGAAGTAAGAGTTATTGGGTCAGATGAATAAAAAGTAGCAAATGCATTTGCTAGGCTTTTGCTTGGCTTTTGCTTGATTCTGTTTGTATAAAAATGAGCGAGCAAATACTTTTGCTAGTAAGCTCAGGCAATTGGTAACTGCCTGCTAGCATTTGCTTGACAATTAAGCTGTTGCTAAAAAACGTAACTATGCATAAAGCCAACCTTTTGGTTGTGCATTTAAGCATTTGCTTGGGTTTTTTCAAGCCCTGTCAGAGCAGCTTGAGCGTTTCCTTCTTCAGAGCATTTGCTATTTATAATCATGTTTATGCACGTGAGAACTAATCTTAGGTGTACAATAGCCTACATGGAAATGTTTTCTTCCTAGTAAATGTAGATTGAATGATGATGATGATGATGCACAGCATTTGTATAGCGCCATACATGTATATCTGTCAAAGACATTCAAAGGTGCATTGGAGGAGCCAGCCAATCTGGGTCGCCTACAAGGGCGCACACGCAGAACTGTAACCCGCAGGTCTCTCCTCCCGATAACTGGTTGGGGGAATGCAGGTGGACCACTACACCGGGGTTTCCTCCTACTCTTATTCGAATAGTGCAGTGGGTTCTTAACGTGCAAAGGTGGTGATTCTCCTCTACACGGGGCCTCCATTTAACATCCTATCCGAGGGATTGAGTGTTTTCCACTGTAACATAGCCTGCATCTATGAAACGGGGGAGAGACGTTTGCACACTATGCACTGGCTTCAGTCATCCGCCCGGGGTGGACTCGAACCCAGCCAGCCAATCTGGGTCGCCTACAAGGGCACGCACACAGAACTGTGACCCCCAGGTCTCTCCTCCCGATAACTGGTTGAGGGAATGCAGGTGGACCACTACACCGGGGTTTCCTCCTACTCTTATTCGAATAGTGCAGTGGGTTCTTAACGTGCAAAGGTGGTGATTCTCCTCTACACGGGGCCTCCATTTAACATCCTATCCGAGGGATTGAGTGTTTTCCACTGTAACATAGCCTGCATCTATGAAACGGGGGAGAGACGTTTGCACACAATGCACTGGCTTCAGTCATCCGCCCGGGGTGGACTCGAACCCACGATCTTTGGTTCGACGGGCAGACGCTTTACCGACTGAGCCAACTTCGCCAACTATATAAATTCATTAATTAGAAATATATGAACGGAATAGTTTGACACCATGTCTAACGGAACGATTTTACATGAAAGAAGCGATATTTTTCTCTGCCACCCCACTGCCACAATTTTGCAATCGAGTCCCGTTTTTATTCTGTGAGGCGTGTTTGCACCAGCGTGACGTCACTATTGTTTAAAGTGCGAGCAATTGTTTTCTGAAGGCAAGTAAAGGGCTTAAGCACAAGCAAAGGGTTATGCATACGCAGGGCTCCACACTAACCCATTTTTTCTACTGGTCCAACCTTTTCATGTCGGACCAGTAGATACCCAGTTTTTCAAATTTTTACTGGTCCGAACCTAAAATCTACTGGTCCCAAAAAATAAAGAAAACATTTTTAAAAAGGCACAAGTTTATTTTTATAGCCTTTCGTTCCCCCTCCCCCAAATAAAATGAAGGAATGAAGGACAAAAAGAAAGCAAGACAGAAACGAAGAAAGAAAGAAAGAAAGAAAGAAAGAAAGAAAGAATAAAAGAAAGGAAGGAAGGAAGGAAGAAAAAAGGAAAATGTAAAGAAAGGATAGATGTGAAGGAAGGAAAAAAAGAAAGAACTAAAGAAGGAAAGGAAGGAAGGAATAAAGAAGGAACAAAAATAAAGAAAGAAAGAAAGAAAGAAAAGAAAAAAGAAATGAAGGAAAGAAATGAAGCAAGCAATACAGAAAGAAAGAACAAATCCAGTAAGTAGTAAAGAAAGAAAGAAGCAATAAAAAAGAAAGGGTAAAAGGAGAGATAGAAAGAAGGACAAAAGAAAGAAAGAGAGGAAGGAAGGATTGAAAGAAGGAAGAAAGGAATTAAGGAAGAAATAAAGGAAAGGTAAAATGATAGATAGAAGAAAAGAAATAAAGGAAGGAAGGGAAGGAAAGAAGCAAGCAATATAAAAAAGAAAAGGTAAAAGAATAGATGAAAGGAAGAAAAAAGAAACACTGAGAGACAAAGAAAGGAAGGAATGGAAGAATAAAGGAGAGAAAGGAAGCAAGCAGTCAAAAAAAAGGAAAGGTAAAAGGATAGATTTAACAAAGAGAAAAAGGAAAGAACAAGACAGAAGAAAGGAAGGAATGAATGTAAGAAAGAGAGAAAGGGCTGGAAGAAGGAAGAAATAAAAAACAACAAGAAAAGGTAAATAAATGATGGATGGAAGGAAGAAAGAAACAAAGTAACAAAAAATGAAGGAAAGAAAAAAAAAGGGTAAAAAGAAGGAAGGAAAGAAAGGAATGAGAGAAGAGATGAATATAGGACGGATGGACTCAAGAATTAAAGAAAGAAAAATATCAAAGAGAAAGAAAGGAAGAAAGGAAGAAAGAAAGACAGAAAGAAAGAAAGAAAGAGCGAAAGAAAGAAAGAGAAAAAAGAAATAGAGAAAATATTTTTTTAAAGGAAAGAATGAAAGAACAAATTAAAGAAAAAAGGGAAATTAAAAAAGAAATACAGTTACAAAAAAAATGAAAGAAGCGAGGGAAGAAACAAAGAAAGATTGAAAAGAAAAAAGGAAAGAAAGAAAGGAAGAAAACAGAGGAAGAAAGCTAAAACTATCATCAAATAATTTATCAGTTTCTTTTTGGCTCAATTAAAATAGCTACGAAAGAAAGTCAGAAACCAAGTGTATCAACACACACATAAATGCATATGTGGGGCTATTATGTATTCAGACGATATCACCCGAAACCCGATCTGTTTGAACCAAAACAGAAGTGAAAATTTCTCCTTTTACTGCTTACAAATGACAGAGTTACTCCAATTTTTAGGAAATATGGACATTATAAGAGCCTTTCATGAGTATAAACTGTGAATTTTGACAGTTTTGTGAGAGATTTCTGCCAGAGTTTAGCCAAGCTTCGTTCGCGCAGCCAGTAGAGAATTTACCACGTGGGTTGTGTGGCTGGGCTACATGTACACTGTATGCTCCTCTAGTGTGTGTATTCTGTGTGTGAATGACAGAATTTCACGGGGGGAATGGTTTGCAGTGACTTTGACCATTTCTGGAAAAGTTATTGGCCCAACAATGGATTTTATTACTGGTCATGTCGGACCCTTAAATCTTGCTATTTTTGGAAAAATTACTGGCCAGACAATGATATTTTTTACTGGTCATGTCGGGCCAGTAAATCTTCCTATTTCTGAAAATCTACTGGCCCGACAGCGATTTTTACCGGTCTGGGACCGTCGGACCGCCGCTAGTGTCGAGCCCTGGCATACGAAATGAAGCAATTGCTTATTCATGATATTTTGCTTGGCTACTAATTGCTTGTGCTTGAAGCAATTCCTTGCAAGCAATTACTACTTTTTTATGCATCTGACCCAATATCAATGCAATCCGTTCTTGGTAAAAGTGTATGGATGTAGTTCAAGTTGAAATTAGACAGTTGGTTAGTATGATTTACTGTTAAATCATGTAATGTATGCACTTTTGAAATTTCCTTATTGTATTCATAATGAATTATTATTTGCTTGTGAAAAAAAAGTTGATTTTGACATCAAGTTCCCATTCTTTTTGTTCTCATCATCTCTTTAAGGGAGCTCAAATCTTTGAAGCGGTAGGTCTCTCTCAGGAGGTGATTGACAAGTGTTTTGTCGGGACAGCATCTAGGCTTGGAGGGGCTACATTTGAGATCCTTGCAGAAGAGGTAAGGCAGCACATCAAAACTGTATTATAATTGTATCCTATAGCATAATGCTGGAGGATTCTTTGGATCTGAGAGTGCTATGCAGCAGAAGCCTAAAAAGCTTTGGCCATATTTTTCCTGTGTGCTCTATAGGTAGCTTTCTGAGTGAGGTACAATGGAGAATCTTCTGGAGCCCCTTTGCATGTAAACGCAACTAATAAGAAATATATCATACACAAGTGCAATCGTCTGATTGCTTGAAAATCAAGTTTAATTTGATTGCAACTCTTTCTGCATTGGGCCCTAGGTCAGGCTAAGCATGCATCCAATCTTGCTTTCAAAAACTTCTCTCAACTTCATCTATGATGGGTTGAAGGGGAAGTTCACCCTGACAATGATTTGGTTTGAATAAAACCAGAAAAATTACATCAAAATCCTTTGTATGGAATGCATGTTTTCCTCCTTCAATTTGACCCTAATTAATAGCTTTCGTTTCTTTGTTTCCTAAAAAAGCAAGTATTATTTCATACAATCCCCTTTTTAATCTATTGTTATTCTTTCAACATTGGTTAAATATATATTTATGGTAAAATGTTCATTATGTTAAAGGTATATAACTTTAGTCTACTCCTAATCTTTCCCCATTCCTCCTTTTGACATTACTTCATCCGCTGTATTCTCTCTGTTTCCACTTTCCTATATTATTCATTGATAAACGTTTTTTTTTTTTTTTACTGTTTGTTTACTGAAATTTTATTCTGTACAAAATCATGTAACTCAGCCTTTGGCTGCTAATTGAATTTTTATCACAATAATACCATCTATCTATCTATCTATCTATCTATATGTCTGTCTGTCTGTCCGTCCGTCCGTCTGGTGAGGGTTTGATGAAAACTTGTCAAAAGTATATTCAGAATTATTAACTTTGATTTTTGTGACATCACAGATAAGCAGCTCCTCCATATCTTGTGTGATATGAATTCCCCTAAATGTCACTTTCTCAAAATTGTAGATTGATTTTGTCGTGTGGTGAATATATCATCAGATACATCATTAATACCCCCTTCTATAAGAAATCTAATTTTGTTTGTGTTAAATTTAAAAAAAAAATTGTATGGTGGAGCTGCTTGCATACATGAATGTTACAAAATGAAAACTTAAAAGAATCATAACTCTCTTATTCTCTGATCAATATCTATCAGACGGTCACCATTATTTTCTCTAATTTTCTGCATTTATTAAATTCAAGTTATTCTCGAGATGAACTTCCCCTTTTAAAAGGAAGACATGAAATGATCGGGCGACAGCGTGGGAGTTGGGGAATGCCCGTCTAGTGGAGCAATTTAGACATGAACATTCATAAGCTGATTACAGCCAACAGTTTTTAAATAAATATAAGTACTCCAAGGAGACTTTGATAACAGGTTTTCATACTTAATTCCAGAAGTGCACGACACTTCTTTACATTTCAATATTTAGAAGTCAGTCCTTCAGATTACTTTGTTCAAGTCAAGGAAAGTTCAATTGAATAAGTAAAGTGAACGGCTTTGATGTTTATTCATGTCTATACGTGTCACTACATGATCCACTAGGGGAAATAACCTACAGGTGATAATGAAATAATTCTGATATAGCACACACATTTATTACATTGACTTATATGCACATTTAAAGGGAATGTACATGTATATTTATACCTTAGGCTTTAATCCCCAACAACTGGGCTATTTGATGCCTAAAAAGTATATTGCCCTGCCCATCTTCTCCCAGATTTGCAATTGAGGCTGGTGCCATGATAACGACATTTCCTGACATTCTCCCAAACTGTTTTGTTTGCTCGATGGCTGTTTCTGGGAAACATTCTCTTATAGCTTCTTGATTCTTAAGTTTCGTGGAAAGTTGTTAAAACCAACATTTGTTCAGTTGAAAGGTGAACTATTTTGCCATTTAACAAACCAGGAGAAACCAACATATGTACATGTACAATGTTAACTTCTGTCAGAAAAAGCAAGACTCCTTTGAATGGAGCACACACATATATTATTCGCAATGTTGCCATGTTTAATGACAGAGAAGTTGGTAAGATGAGTCCTGAATTGAAGCTATTTATCTCATTTTATTATCCCTTCACCCATTTCCTTGCATCTTTCATATGAAACATTTTCGGCTTTAATAGACTTTGAAATTTAGAATATTTTCACATACATGTATATCAAAACTTGGTTTATCTAATATCCATATGGTCTATAAACATAACTTAGTATGTACATATATGATTACATGTAGATGAACAGTTTGAATTCAATTCAATTTGTTTATTATTTTACATTAAATAACATTATATATGTACATAATACAAACAGCTGAAGTACATATATACATGTACAAGGAAATAAATAAAATACATTAAGCATTTAACTGTACACATCATTACTGAAAAGGAGCCCATGTACAGTGTACCTGTAGAAAGCTTTGAAATAGTAGTAAATAACAGAAGTTCAAAAAGCAAACTATAAAACTATAGATATGTTTACATACATGTACAGTGTAATAATAATAAAAAGGCACATGTATTCAATTCAAATTTTTATATGACAAAATGAAAAATTATTAATAGGCAAAAAGGACATTAGACCAAGTGGTAATTTAAAATATAATTAGTGCAAAGTTGAGCAATTGCTTGTAGATCAAGTGAATACTAGCTTTTAGATCATATGGCGATGAAATATACATGTACATTAAATTAAATACAAGAAACAAATTACAAGGAAGCAATGCACATGATAGAAAAACACAATTTGCATACATGTACTTTTTGGCTTATCACACAATTGAAACATGAACTTAATTATTATTATTAAGCATATTTTGCATATTTTGACAAAGAACACCGTCTTACAACCTTGAGCAGGAATATCTAGACTATAGTGGTCTACTGATTATAAAAATACCCAGAAGTTTATATGTATTTTGTTGTTACATATTCTCATAACTACATGTACATGTAGGAAGGGATATATCTGTTAACATAAGAGTAATAACAATACATAAGCTTGAGTGTATATAAATATTCTGGTACAAAAATATACTTTTTCAAATTCACACGTAAAGACTATGTGTACATGTATATTCATTGCATAATGAAGGGAATCAGGTGGGAGGCTCCATACACATCTTTTTCAGCCCCCCCCCCCACAAAAAAACCTGACTTTTAGGGTTAAGATTCTTTTTTTCATCATATAATTTTTCAGAGTACATGTATTTTGTTGTTACATATTCTCATAACTACATGTAGGAAATAATATATCTGTTAACATAAGAGTAATAACAATACATAAGCTTGAGTGTATATAAATATTCTGGTACAAAAATATACTTTTTCAAATTCACACGTAAAGACTATGTGTACATGTATATTCATTGCATAATGAAGGGAATCGGGTGGGAGGCTCCATACACATCTTTTTTTCCAGCCCCCCCCCCCCCCACAAAAAAAAACCCTGACTTTTTAGGGTTAAGATTCTTTTTTTCATCATATCATTTTTTACATTAGCTTGATCTGATTTATCTTTTAACCTTCATATGAACGTGATGGAATGTTAATGTTCCAGCTCCAAGTTTCTACTTGGTATTTCCTATTTAAGCATTACAAAGTCATGCAGAGAGTTCTTTTTCCTACTTTGCGAGGTTTTTTTCTCCCTCTATTTAGCTGGAACAAGCTGCTTGACCACATTGAAAGCATGGAAATCCTATAAAACTTTATCATTTCTCTGAAGACATACTGTACCTTCCATCAATTTTAGCTACGTACAAAGAATCATGACATGAATGTAGTGCATCTTCCCAAAAAAGTTTGTCACATTTCCCCCCCTTTTCCTTTTATGTTATATCATACATGCTTTCGTTTCACCCACTTTCAGTTCTGTACATGTGAGATTGCTTTTCTCTATTTTTCTTAGTATAATTTTCAATAATGTCACAAAAAGGAATAAAGCAGTGATGATAAAAGAAGATAGGCCAGCAACTGCATTTATCCATTGCTTGGAACTACAGGAACATGTATTTATGGATTTTTTATCGGCATTAATTACTGTTGGGGATACTGGTTTAGAGGTGGTGAAATAAATGTCAGTCACTTCCTTTATTTGCTGATCTGAAATTATTGGACTACAAGGATCTATCATTGAGCTCAAGTTTTTATCATTGGCTAAATCCCATTTAAAATCATTACATTCACACATATCTCTGACATTTCTTTGAGAAGATGTGCAACAAAAAACAGGATAAGTTTTCTCTGCCAATATTGTTTGCTTTAAGTGTTGGAAAGTTTCAACTGGCGATGTTAATGGGGGCATCTTTTCTCCATTTTGATAGCAGTCAATTTGACCTGAAAGACTCCCAACTGGAGCAACACAGTCTAGTGTTACCCAATTCCCAGTTATAATATCTTCATTTTGTGTACAGAAAGCCTTTCCAGGAAGAAAGTCAACATCCAAAGCAATTCTTTTAAATGAACCTTCATGTACATTACCCTCCCGATACGCAAAGAAAATGTATAGTCCTTCATCACTTCTAATTATGGAGTTAATTGTAACAAGTAGTGAGCAATGACCGTGTTCTTTTCTCGTTTTGAAAGCGAACCGGCCCACGTGTACTGGCACAATATCAGCGTCTGTATCCCTCAAAGTGTAAAAAGGATGTTTCAATCCATATTGTAGTGTGATTAGTGTACTGTTACATGGGTACGGGAAGTGAAAATGTACACTATCTCCTTCTAAAACAGTCTTTCTTTGGTCTTTAGATGTGCACATATCACATGTGGCAAGGACGGTTAGTATGAAAATGGTTGGAAATTTCATTTTTGAATTTGATTACTTAAATCTTCAGTAAAATTCCTCTTAAATACTAAGATGCTTGAAATCAGACAGATCTGGCAGATTATCCTTCTCTAAAATGAATATGTGACTTCTCGTACAGAACTTGCAAGATTATTTTCTCTTTTGGCGTCTTGGCCTGAAGTTGCTATTTCATCAGAGAATTTTTAAAAGTCCACTTCTGTCTTTGGTGTCAGGAACACATACTTCCAACAAGCTGACTCTGTACTTACTCTGTAAACTCGGGCTGTCCATGTTAATTTTTGTGATGGTCCATTGACGTGAGGTCTTTCTTTTAGTAACATTCGCCTGACTACACCATACATGTTGATCGAAAGGTTGCGATAGGAATGGTGTCTGTTGATTTCTCATCTGCTCTTCTCTCAGTCACTCTGCATTTTAAACTGCAATTTTGTAGGAATTAAGATTATAAAGCACATATTGTTGATCTATGAAACATGATGGATTTAATCTGACTTTCAATGAAAATGTATGTTGATAATACTTTGTTTGCCATCAATTAAGAAGAGGTGATTATTTCAATGTTAATTTTCATGGTATCTCCATTCTGAAGATGTTAAAAAAGGACTATTGGTTTAATCTTACTTTTAAAAAAAGAACAAAGGGTGAGCTCATTAAAATATAATATACATGAGCTGCATAAATATACAGTAATCCTTGCTGCTTCACCAGATATTCACTTGTGTAATTTATACATGTAGATTTGAATAGGTTGATGGCAAATCTTTTCTTTGTTTTTATAGGAACAGAACTTGAAATAAAAGTATTTTCCATGCCCCCCCCCAAAAAAAAAAAAATATCTGTATACTCACAGCAATAATGTATGTTTTTATGATTCCTGCTCTTCTCCAAACTATACAATGTACATTTATAATCAACTTCCCTGCTCGGACTGGAGATTGTTTCGTGCTGTTCCCTCTGTATACATAAACTTGTATGTGGGACTACAAGCAGTCGCTCACATGTCGGATCAATCATCCCCATGGTTACATGTACATACAACTGGGTATGCTTTTCAGTGTGCAGTCATGGACCTACATGTACATGTACATGTACATCATTGGTAACAGTAGTACATGTAGGTCCATGATCCAACCAACATACACGTAATTAGTATCCCTGATTGGCCAAGTCTTGTTTGCTCTATCATTTCAAAGACCATGTTTACAATGTACTTTACACATGTACATGTACTTCAAGTTCTCACATGCATTGATGTGGTAGTTCACCTTCAAGAAAAGTAGAAAATCAATGAAATTTCAATTTATTTAATTGAAAATGGTTTTTACTCTAGACCTATACCTTTTGTATATCAGTAGACAAATCATTTCACATCCGATCATGAAAAGAAAACAAAAATAAGCCATCAGGAGCCATTAAAATTGTTCTTTTATATTGAATAACACATGGGGCAGCTGCTCGTTTATGACATCACATATCCAAAACTTAAAATTCTAATAACTTTCTTAATCTTTAACAGATTTTCCTCAAACCTTCACCAATATTTTTTATTATTTTTTGTGCTATTTTTACAACAAACTTTTCTTCAGGGGGAACTTCCCCTTCAAATCTTGCACAAAAATTTTGTGAATCATAGAAGAGTTGACCTCACACTTTGAAGTGTGACCTGTCATTGTTTTATTACACCATTAAGATGGTCGAGTTCACCTTGATGATAATTGAATTACTTCATTGTCCATAAAGGATTTTTTTTCCCCACTAGTTTACTTGATTCACATACAAGATAATTACATGCAACACACTAACTCCACACTTCAAAAGAAAATAACCAACAACATAATTATAAACATATAAAATAAAGCTAGCATCACACAATGACACAAAACTAAACAGACAAATTTACATATAGAAGGCTTTTCATGGTAGTACATGTATGTCAAGTATTCATTCTGTCTTTTAATTAGGTTTTTTTCTAGTGATAATTTAGGCCTTTTTTAAGTATGGCAGTACATCTTGGTGACAAGTACACTGAAAGAAGTTTTAAGAGATTATATTCAAGATTAATTACATACAACCAAAAAATATCAATCACCTGTGAAATAAACCAACATTCCACACATTTATCATTATCTTTCAGTTACAAACATGAACTATACAAATGTAAAAGGTATGCATTTTCTTCCTCAATGTGCTAAAGCAATATAGAAAAGATTACGTTTTATTTGCAGCATTGTTTTTTTCTGATTGAAAATTCTTCAAGGTGTATTCACAATTAAAACCCATTGTATTAATTCAACACCTGGGTTTTTGAACTCTGTGTTTAGAGGTTCAAGCTACCTGGGATAAAACATCATTTGACGTCGGGTTAAATTAATGACATCTAATGCCACCCTTTTACTTGTGGGTTACTTATACCTTGGTCACATTTGATCTACGGCGGCCGTACGGCGAGTCGAAAACAGCCGTTTTATTAATTTTAATTCAAACCACCTATATGTAGTTGGTACACAAAACGTTTAAGGGAGAAAAAAGAAAAAAGAGCGCTGCCCCTGCCTGCACCGTTCCGGGCAACGTATCGCGTAACCCCATAGAACAAATGTGACCAAGGTATTAAACGAAACCTTTGGAATTAACCAATTTTGAAACCCATGTCTTAAATTTAGCTCATAGATATGATTTAAGTATTAGTACAACACATTTTAAATTGTGGGTTAGTGTTAACCCACTCATGTAAATTGTGTAAAGTACCTTTTAGGTTATTTCTCAACTTTGTGTTTTAAATTAATATTCCATTCTGCTCAATAAACACACATTTGAATATTTTATCAAGCTTCCTGATTCAACAAAAAAATTAGAAAATGCAGTGGAGCAATGTAAAATTGAAATAATTAAAACTCATAGTTTTGAAAGAGTGTTGTACTGTGGTTACCAAAATATTCTGTAGTGAAATAGACTATGATTCCAATGATATTTTAGCAATGGTCAAACAATTATGGTATTTGTCCTGATACACTTATTTGAATAAGAAAAAGAAAAAAATATGACAAAAAACTCCATTCATATTTAAAAAATCTAATTATGTTGATCCAACATTGAAAATTCCATTACCATTAATTTGTTTATATGTGAGGTTTTAGAATATGATTAAGTCTTGCAAATCTCATCATTTTTTACTATGATTAAAACTTCATCTAAATGGAATTTTAAAAAAGAGAATGAAAAAAGAATTCATTTCATGTATTCTTCATATTGATATTGATTGATTGTGCCAGAATGGCTTTATTGCAGGTTCAGAAAATCTACAATGTATGTGTTTGAGTTATTCTCAAATTTGAATCACTCCCATCTGAAGAAGTCTGATTTTCTTTTCTTAACGTGATATTAATACAGGTATACCCAAATCACAATTATGTAATTGAAAGAGATAAAATGAGACCAATGATTATAAAAACATATTTGAGTTGGTCTGAACTGCATGGAGTGCAATTTTTATTGGCAGTTGGTAGTGTTGATGGTACAAGTTCCGGGGAAGTGATAGTAGGGGCTATCGTCTGAATTCCATGCTGATCTGATTTCAATGGGCCACAAGGATCTATCAATGAACTCAAGTTTTTATTATTGGCTAAATCCCATACAAAATCATTACATTCACACATATCTGTGGCATTCCCTTGGAAAGATGTACAACAAAAAACAGGATAAGTTTTCTTTGCAATTATAGTTTGCTTCAAATTTTGGAAAGTTTGAGTTGGTGATGTTATTGGAGGCATTTTTTCTCCATTTTGATAACAGTCAATTTGACCTGATGGACTTTCAACTAGAGCAACACAGTCTAATGTTACCCAATTCCCAGTTGCGCTTTCTTCATTTTGTGTACAGAAAGCCTTTCCAGGAAGGAAATCAACATCCAAAGCAATTCTTTTAAATGAATCACCATGTACATTACCCTCCCGAAAGGCAAAAAAAATGTATAGTCCTTCATCAGTTCTAATTACAGAGTTAATTCTAACAAATAATGAGCAATGGCTGTGTTCTTTTCTTATTTTGAAAGTGAATCTGTCCACTTCTACTGGTCCAATATCAGCATCTGTATTGTCACTCAAACTGTAAAAGGGCTCTCTTAAGCCATATTGTAGTGTGATTAGTGTACTGTTACATGGATATGGGAAGTGAAAATGTACACTATCTCCTTCTAAAACAGTCTTTCTTTCATCTTTGGATTTGCACATGCATGTATCACATGTGACAAGGATAATTAGTATGAAAATGGTGAGAAAATTCATGTTGAATTTATACTTTATGTACAATAATCATACAACTACTACTACTACTACTAATAATAATAATAATGATAACTTATAGAGCAAATTCATTTGAAATACTTGTTCCAAGATGCTCGAAATCAGTCAGGTCCAGTTGATTATTTTTATCCCAAATGCAAGATGTGACTTCCTCATACAGTACATGTACTTGCAAGTTTTGTTCTGTCTTGGTGGCTTAATTGGCTTCAGGTTGATGTTCTTTCAAGAAATAAATCTACTTCTGTGTTGAGTGTCTGTAGATGATATTTTGATGAACAATTTCTGTAGTACTCTGTAGGTGACTCTCTGTCCGTACTGATAATTGGGATGGTGTATCAACTTGATGACTGGATTTCTTGATATCTCTAAAGAACATTTGTGTGACTGTGTCATACAGCTGTGATTTGAAGGGATGCAATGTGGTGTGTGGTGTCTGTAGGAATACAATATAGAATATTTCATGAATTCCTACTATTACTTCATGTATGCTGCATTTTCAATCTGAAATATCATGGGTATTATCTGCCATCATCTAGATTTATCCGGCTAGTATTATCTAGCTTTGAAAATACATACATTGCATAATTCCTACAAATAGATCAATATCTATGTCATCATTATATTGATATCAATATCATTCTGTAAAATTGTCATAAACTTAAATGCTCCCAATTAAAAAAACTTGTAATTAAGAATGAAATCTTCATGTAAATACCTGTATACTCACAGCATTTGAGGTTCATGCTCTTCTCCAAACTGTATACTAAACATATCATAAACCGACCAAAGATAATTTATTCCTTTGCCATTTCTGCTTAAAACTGCCTATTCACGAATAATAGGGACTAGGTGTACTTGTATCCAGATCAAGTGCAAGTAGAACCCACAGGTTACAAGTTCTGTAGGCAAATATTTTCTAGTCCTATAATTGAATCGTCATTGAACTTTGAATTGTGGTACATATGTTTTACTGTTTACATTTTATCACTGATGAGTAAACAAGAGGATACTTACATGTATAAAGCGAAAACTGTAGGCCTACTAACTTATTTTCCTTTTCTAGAAAAAATGAAACTGAAAGGTCTGTATTTTTTCTCATTATGAATAGGCCTACCTTACTCTGGTAATTTGCTATTTAGGTGGTCTGTCATGAAAGTGACAGATCACCTTTTATATTCGTCAGAATTTTCTTTATTTTTATTGCCAAATCTTTGTCCCACTTTATCTCAAAATCGGGCATGTAAATTTCCTTGATTTTCATGTCATGTATGGACATCATTATGGACATGGGAAACAAAACTTTTCAAGGTTATCAAATCATGATGACGTCATCTAGGCGCCATTTTGTAAAATTAAATGATTGATCATATCATCGCAAGTAATCATAAAAAATCATCCATATTTGCATCATATCAAGTTCAGGTGACAGGTCATGAAGACATATCATCAGAGGTCATGCAAAGGTCACGACGCGCACGTACGCGCGCGTCAAAATTTTGAAATTCCCCAAGTCGACCGTGGTCAAGTTTGGGTATGTTTCTGGTCATTTTGAGCATGTCAAGAATTTGCGCGCGCACAGGTATGCGTGTGCGTTCTTGCACCTACATGTACCATCGGTATGCATCTTCGAGTCATTATTTATTTTATGTCTTTCCATTGTCCATTATCTTCTGATTAATTTGATACCTAATTCAGCCTCTTACGACCTATAATACGGGAATGCGTGTCCATTCAAATTTGCATTACTCGCGCGTGCAAACTTGCATAATAAGTCATAAATGGGCAAAAATATGCCTATATAAAATTCACTGTAGCTCTTCAGGGAGTCCGTTGACCCCCAATTTTTTCTCACTCTTGGATATAGTCAATATCTCATTTGGAGATTTCGTAATTACGTCAAGATTAAGTTATTAGATTTTGAGGAGTTTTTAAGGCGTTTTACGTGCTCCAAACTTCATTTCGTATTTACCGTTTTGCATTATCACCACCATCATTATAATCATCCGCGATTGTCATCACCACATTAATAATCACATTTAGCAATGGTCAAAATTTATTCCTATGATGTCTATGATGAAGATTATCAATCATATTTAAATGATTCATTCCTTACAACATTAGCCGACACTGAATGAAAAATCATGACAGACCACCTAATTCGTCCGCATGACGAATTAAAATCTAGTTTCTATTTTGTTATTATCTATCTGAGGTAGGGCTTTTGGTATGTGTACCTGCTAAGGTTATCAAATAGAAAACCAAATAAAGAAAAGAAATCAAATTCAGGGGTGATAAGAGTATTCTTTCAAATTCTGGTACATGTACATGTATCAAACCAGAATGTAACTTTCATAAAGATAATATGTTATGATGCCTTTGGTAAAACCATCATATAAAGAAAAATGATAAATAAAGAAAAGGAGATATCATATTCAGGGGTGATAAGTGAATCTTTTTCAATTTTTTTTAAAGGATAGCCTATACATGTATGTATCAAACCCGATGGATGTTTCATAAAACTGTTCTAATGACTAATATGCATGACTGGTGACCCTTTAAATGACAACCATGTATCTCTATGTAGCTGACTTACCACCCAAGAATATGCTCCAGTCGTGCGTAAAGCCATGTGTAACTTAACCAACAGCTTTGTGAAAAACCCAGCAGATAATTGAGTCGTTATTGAACTTTGAATTGTGGTACATATATGTTACTGTTTACATTTTATCACTGATGAGTAAACAATAGGATACTTAAATGTATAAAGCGAAAACTGTAGGCCTACTAACTTATTTTCCTTGGGGGCAATTCCATGAAAAATGTTCACTTTAGAGAAAAAATGAAGTTTCAGATTTCACTTAAGCAGTCAAATTTTCTTAAAAAGTAAACTATAAAGTCTCAATTTCCAATAGAAAAATCAGAATATTAAAAAAAAATTGCAGTTTTTTCCATCATAAAAAAAATAGAATAGTAAATTGCAAAATGTAAAAAATGTGGCTATTTTTAAACAATTTATCTTTCCTGTCTCTACTAAAAGCAAACAAGGTCCCAGAGGTCTCTTTTAACTTTTGAATAGTTGATTAATGTTTAAATCAACAGAAAATCATCGTTAAATTTTATGCCATTCATCAATTTTAGAGAAATCTGTCTTCAGATTTGTGTGATTTCTTTACCAAATTATCAGTGTCATGTCCGTTACGTTTTTCACTTAAAGTTTTCACAGCTTACAGGAAATTTGTCTAAAGGTACTGCAAATTCAGATTCTATGTTAAAATTAAACCCCCTACCATGTGTAGCAATCATTTTCCCTTACCACTTCTCATTTTCATAAAAATGGTGTAACGGACATGACAATTCGCGTAACGGACATGACGCCTTATATATGACAAAAGGCAGCATTCACAAAAACAAAATATTAGGGTCACTGTCACAGAGTGAGGTCAGTCTCAATTGCTTGAGGATAGCTGGATGTAATAATTCCTAGAATCTGCATGTCATTCAAGCTATTTTTAGAAGTTGGTGAATGATGTTCCTGCAGCCAGATTTTTTGGAGCATACCCCATTTTCAATTCTCATACATAAACAAAGGTCTGGAGAAAAAAATCATGCTTTTGTCCACTGTGTCCACAAGAAGGGTGTTTTTGACGCTAACAGACCGGACTATGATGAGTATTGAAGTGAATGCTGTGATATTGTAGCATTGTGAAACTTCTCATTAAAAATTATTGAAATTAGCAGAAATTTTGAATTAAAATATTAAAGACATTTTATTTTTCAGAAAGTATCACCTATGAATTTTCAAGTATTCTGTGAAATTCATTCCCAATGATGTTGTAAAAATTCTTGCTTGAAATCATTAAAAGAAATTGCTGACAGTACAAAGAATTAAAAAAAAAGATTTTGCATAAAAACATTAAAGTACTGTCGATTAAAATTAGCTGCTGTGAAAATTAAGGCGCCTTTCATTGCGTCATTTTGGAAAACCAATTTTGGTAAAATCGTCTGAAGATTTTGAGGAGTTTTTAAGGCGTTTTACGTGCTCCAAACTTCATTTCGTATTTACCGTTTTGCATTATCACCACCATCATTATAATCATCCGCGATTGTCATCACCACATTAATAATCACATTTAGCAATGGTCAAAATTTATTCCTATGATGTCTATGATGAAGATTATCAATCATATTTAAATGATTCATTCCTTACAACATTAGCCGACACTGAATGAAAAATCATGACAGACCACCTAATTCGTCCGCATGACGAATTAAAATCTAGTTTCTATTTTGTTATTATCTATCTGAGGTAGGGCTTTTGGTATGTGTACCTGCTAAGGTTATCAAATAGAAAACCAAATAAAGAAAAGAAATCAAATTCAGGGGTGATAAGAGTATTCTTTCAAATTCTGGTACATGTACATGTATCAAACCAGAATGTAACTTTCATAAAGATAATATGTTATGATGCCTTTGGTAAAACCATCATATAAAGAAAAATGATAAATAAAGAAAAGGAGATATCATATTCAGGGGTGATAAGTGAATCTTTTTCAATTTTTTTTAAAGGATAGCCTATACATGTATGTATCAAACCCGATGGATGTTTCATAAAACTGTTCTAATGACTAATATGCATGACTGGTGACCCTTTAAATGACAACCATGTATCTCTATGTAGCTGACTTACCACCCAAGAATATGCTCCAGTCGTGCGTAAAGCCATGTGTAACTTAACCAACAGCTTTGTGAAAAACCCAGCAGATAATTGAGTCGTTATTGAACTTTGAATTGTGGTACATATATGTTACTGTTTACATTTTATCACTGATGAGTAAACAATAGGATACTTAAATATATAAAGCGAAAACTGTAGGCCTACTAACTTATTTTCCTTAATTTCTAGAAAAAATGAAACTGAAAGGTCTGTATTTTTTCTCATTTTGAATACCTTACTCTGGTAATTTGCTATTTTGTATTTTGTTATTATCTATCTGAGGTAGCAGTCAGTCCGCAGCCCGTCCGAAAGTGCTCTATTTTATTCAGCGGTATGCATAGCCGTCCGTGGTTATGCATACGTAATGAGCTGTGAAGACGAACTTTCCGATCGGTGTTTTTTGCTCTTAGAATCGTTTATTCCTCACATAATTGGTCTTATTTTATAGATAAAACTTTGAAATTTCTGATCAGCTAAATAAAATGCACATTTAATGTATTTTGAAGACCGATATTTAGCTTAGAAAAAATGAGTTTTTTCAAGAAATATATGTGAATAAACAGAGCGCATTTTTGCATCGAAATCACACTTGCGTCAAATTGATATTATAATCAATATAAAGCGTAGACATTCTTCTTTACGACTGAAAAAGAATTATGAAATTTCATGATGTAGCAAAGTCAGGAACCACAAAAAACCACGGCAATGTCCATCGCGAAATGATTGGAATTGTAGTAGAATTGCCGACGCGTTCTGATTGGTCAACAGCGGCGCACAGACTTACAACATTATATATAGCTTAAAAAACCCGGACGTAGTACGGAAGAGATCGATGGCGAATTGCGTGAGCGCTATGTTTTGACGTGTGCAAGGACCCTGGTTCTAACCCGCCAAACTGAGTTTTTTTTTTTTTTTTTTTTTTTTGGGGGGGGGGGTTGATGGGGATATGTTTATGCTTTTTCTTTAAATCATATTCCTTCATCGTTCCTACCCAGCTTTATTCTCTTTTTACTTTCATATGAAGTTCTATTTAGGCCTGTATTTATTAAATCATGGAGCTATTATTAATAGCTCTATGATTAATTCTTACTTCTTCTTAATCACTGCTTTTGATTTTCAAGTTCTTGATTACACTTATTTGGGCAGGGGTGGGAAGGGAAGTGAGTTAAAGGTCAAGTGCACATCAACAAAAAAGTATTTGAATAAATAAAGAAATTTCCCTGTTTTTACACAAAACAGTTATATACACAAAACAATGGTATGCAAATAGAGTTGATTATGTCACTCACATCAAATTACTTTTTAAATTTTTGTTGCATTTTTATTATATAAATTTTAGCAAATTTGATGTAAAAAATCTTTCTCGAATCACAATAGGTTACATTTATGGAAACTACGAATGTTAATGGAGGAATTAAAATCCCTCTCAAAATTTGTTAATGAAAATTAAAATAAAATATACATGTCATGTACATGTATCAAACAAAAAAATACACAAGAAATAAGAGTGCGTGTGACATAATCGGTTCTGTAATTTGCACATTGACCAAGATGAGCATATAATTGTTTTATAAAATTAGGCAAATTTCTCAATGTCAAAATAGTAATTTTTTAAATTTTGAATCATAGTTTTAATGAAATTCTCTGCAATACTTTATTTTTCTTTAAATTCAAATTAATTTTTTGGTGGGGTGGACTTCTCCTTTACTCTTTGCTTGGAATAGGGAATGCACATTAATATTTATCCACGAACAAAATTGTCTAAACATATGCAAATCAGTAATTGGACACATGCTCACTTTCCTTTCATCCAGGCCACTCCCTCACATCCACCAGGTTTACAGTCTTATAACAAAAATTATGAATTAATTATAATACCATCACACCATAGCTCCATGATCACACAACATTCATACAGTGCTTCACAACAAATATTTCACTTCTGTTCATATATGCAATAATTACTGTGGAAAACAAAAACAAGGCGTAACCACATTCAAATACCATATAAAAGGACAAATATATTATACCTTTCGAAAAAAAAAAATTGTGAACATACATGGCACTTAACCTTCAGCACATTAGATAACATATAACAGAGTTGCTTGAGAACAAAATATAATTATGGGGCATTGCAAGAAACTTATGTTCAATTGCAAATCAACTACATGTTTGTGTTTAATCAAAGGACTTACCCTTAATTTTGGAATGTGTGATTGAGTAGAAAGTTTCTTGCAATGCATCAAAAATGTTCTTTGGTTTTGAATTGTGAATTTTTATTTTTGTCAAGCTGTATTCCTGTCCAAGTCAGTATTCTTAGTCCTCCCCAAAACTGTGCTCTAATTTTTTTGTTTCCAATATCGATAAAGATCAATTTTCTGTTGTATCATTATCTGTCCAAAATTTGCAAACGAAAAAAGGGCTTTGTCCAAATCATGGTCTGACCATTATAGTACATGATGGAATCTCCCAGAATGAAGTAGCAAGCAGAGACCAGAGTCAGAAAGTATGCAGATCTGTGTGTAGAAGAGACAAAAAAGAGAGAAATAGTCTAAATTATTCAAAGTATGAATTATGTTACATGTAAGTCAATTAAGAGACTAACTAAGTACTGTCTGTGACAGACACAATTTTTTTATTTGAACAAAATGGTTTATAAATACTTCTGAGTACGGGAGTACCAGACTTTTTACTTTGACTTTAAACTGTTTATAGTCTCTAGAGTAGACTGTCTGAGCTAATCATCATTTAATTCTTAACCGCAGCATGGGGCAAAAATCATCATGGGGCTCAACTTCGACTAATTAAGAAAAAAGGTTAACAATTTTCAACATAAATCAAGAAATATCTCAATCTATAAAAACTTGATGGAATTCGGAAACCTGATAATCATTTGAATAAAACTTTAGAAGGGATCTACTTATTAAGCTTCGTTTATATTAGGAGTGGGCTATAAATGGTGATTTTTGGTTTTACTGTGGCAACAGTTTTTTTGTGTTCCTTTTACCTTATCTCAACATGAAATGGCAATATTTTTCGTCTCGGGTCGGAGAAAAAAGTGTGCCGGGCCAAAATCCAAAATGGCCGCCCAAACCCCCCAAAATCACAGTTTTGGCCACAACTTTTTTATTTGGTGTTCAATTTCTCTGGTTTTGGTGTCTAATCATATGTTTTGGGGGGCAGGCAATTTGTTTTCCTATAATTAGTACTTGTAAACCATTATTTGTAGAGGTAAAAGGTAATTATACCTAAATTTTCCAATTTTTGTGGCCTTTTTTTCAGCCAAAAAGTGGGTTTTATCATCCTGGGGTTCTGGGATATTAGATGGTACGAGGTCAACAATAGCAAGCAGCTTCATATAGCTATATTGCTTTTATTCCTCCACTTTGGGTTTTACGGATATTTGTGAAATATATTTTATGAAATAAAATAAAATGTAATCTATCCATAGGGGCTATACGGTGTACAATGCACTGTACATACTACACTGCATATATCCATGCATTGACCACCATGCCATATGACAAGGCCTGTATATAAACTATAGCGTCATAGAAATGAGCTTCAAAGGTTTAGAATTAGATTGTGAATTTGATTCCTTGTCAGCTGATGTACATGATGAAACCAGCAACGTAAATTGCACTTAAATATCACATACATGTATATATCATATACGTACATCACATTTTTAGCCATTATCTTCTTTATTTGGAGGCTTTTTTTTTTACCTGGTTCTGGTGTCTAACTGGCCTATGTTTATGGGGTCAGGTAACTACTAGTATCATGGTAATGCTGATCAACAGCCAATCAGAATCAAGGATTGCATGCAAGTTACCATTAAGTTAAGTTAACATAATGGTAAATTTTTATGCAACGGGGCCCAGAATAGCTACAGTGTAAATTACCTCTCTCCGCCCCCTTAATTAGTATATTTGACAAAACATGTCCTCAATTTCTGAGACAAAACATATCTTCAATTTCTGAGGCATCTTATTCTAAACCCGAGAGCTCATTTCTATGACACTATAGTTTATACAAGCCTTGTTATCTGTCATGGTGGCCAATGCATTTATGCAGTGCAGTATGTATGTACAGTACATTGTATACTGTATAGCCCCATGGATAATTGACATTTTTTTATTCAATAAGATATATTTCACAAATATCCGTAAAACCCAAAGTGGAGGAATAAAAGCAATATAGCTATATGAAGCTGCTTGCTATTGTTGACCTTGTACCATCTAATATCCCAGAACCCCAGGATGATAAAACCTACTTTTTGGCTGAAAAAATGCTACATAAATGGGAAAATTTAGGTATAATTACCTTTTAACTCTACAAATAATGGTTTAAAAGTACTAATTATAGGAAAAACAAATTGCCTGCCCCCCAAAACATATGAATAGACACCAAAACCAGAGAAATTGACCACCAAATAAAAAAGTTGTGGCCAAAACTGTGATTTTGGGGGGCTTTGGCGGCCATTTTGGATTTTGGCCCGGCACAGTTTTTCTCGGACCCGAGACAAAAAATATTGTCATTTCATGTTGAGATACACTACAAGGAATAAAAAAAAACTGTTGTCATATTGAAATTACAAAAAAAGTATTTTTGACCCATGTATAGCCCACTCCTATTTATATTAAGTCTTAATTTAAAAAAAAACAAGTCCCCCGTCCACAGTCACAAATATACAGTAATGCGAGCCATCTGCCATCATTACAGAAGTTTCAACGTATGGGACCAAAGGCGAAATTCTACCAACCCGCGACGAACGTAATTTTGGCATTATTTCGCGCCATCGTGGAGTGAACGAGAAGGTTACTTCCGGGTAAAACGTAAATTTCTTGATTTTTAGGGTATCATTTTCTCTAAAATAAAAATACAAGGTGAGTTTGCGTCAAGTTGGTTCTGACATATTTTGAACAGTGACTTTTCTTCTTTCTAAAAGACCCCGATCGAAACAATTTGGTTATGTAGCAAAGTCAGGAACCAAAAGAGAAATTCCGACTACAAAATCGCAGTTAAAATATTACTAAAATAAGCATCAATTAAAGAGGTAAAAATGGTAGGTTGAAAATGTCGAAATATGGACAATTATATACCAAAATGTAGATGAAGGTCTTGAGAATAACTTACCACAATTCGTTTCGACGTAAACTGAAGTTAGCGACCAGTACAGGGCTATAACTTCAGCCCCTCCAATTCAGTGGGAAAATCAAGCCAAATTGATCGCACGTTTTCCTTCGAAGACCGCTAGAGGGCCGCTGAATAAATCTCCGTGAATATGCTCATTATCGCGCGAGCTGCGGTCTGACTGGTAGGGCTTTTGGTATGTGTACCTGCTAAGGTTATCAAATACAATACCAAATAAAGAAAAGATATCAAATTCAGGGGTGATAAGAGTATTCTATCAAGTTAGGGTACATGTACATGTATCAAACCAGAATGTAACTTTCATAAAGATAATATGTTATGATGCCTTTTGTTAAACTATCATATAAAGAAAAATTATAAATAAAGAAAAGGAGATATCATATTCAGAGGTGATAAGTGAATCTTTTTCAATATTTTTTTAAAGGATACCCTATACATGTATGTATCAAACCCGATGGATGTTTCATAAAACTGTTCTAATGACTAATATGCATGACTGGTGACCCTTTAAATGACAACCATGTATCTCTATGTAGCTGACTTACCACCCAAGAATATGCTCCAGTCGTGCGTAAAGCCATGTGTAACTTAACCAACAGCTTTGTGAAAAACCGACCAGATATGAAATATTGGTCTTCATCTGTCCATGAAATCATGTCAGTTGTACTTGGAAGCTTTCATAAGGATCACATTATCATGTTTGATGCCTTTCATAAGGTGTTTATCATGGAGGGCTAATAAAACCTCATATCACAAAATATGAAAAAAAATAGGACAGCTCAGAAAAGGCTCTCTTATAGATTAATAACATGAGAGGCAAAAAATCTTTTTCCTAGAAAAGAGTTCTCTACAGAAATTTTGAGACTGTTTTCAGACCTGGTTTTCAGACAAGTGTTTTCCATTGTTACGATAGTTCTGAAATAAAGCTATTGCTGAGATATTACATTATGAGATACATGTAATGTTGTAAGTTAGAGCAATAACGGGATCAGAGTTCGGTTCGGATGTTTTGCTCCTAAAATCGGAATCGGTTCGGATATCGGATCGGAAGATATTCAAAAACAAAAAAATACATTAAAATTTGTATGTGGCCGGCACGTGGACAAATGCTGCAAGCTACACTGATGACAGAATTTGTTTTGATCTCCGACAAAAGCGGAGGAAGAAGATGATTTATTTTGATCTCCGACATAATCGGAGGAAGGAAAAGAAGATAATGATGTTGCAGCGCGCGACACTACCGCGATCAACGATAGACCTTTTCTCTACAACATCGTGGTGATGGCGGAGTCCGTCGTGAACTTTTAGAGGTCGCATTTCTTACCGAAAAGGACGCACTACTATCCGAAGTTGTTTCCGATTCTCTACAACATCGTAGTGATGGCGGAGGTGATCGTAAACTCTTAGAGGACGCATGACCTCCCGAAAAAGACGCACTATTATCCAAAGTTTTTTACGATGATATCCACCTTCTCTACAACATCGTAGTGATGGTGGAGGTAATCGTATACTCTTAGAGGTCGCATGACCTCCCGAAAAAGACGCACTATTATCCAAAGTTGTTTACGATGATATTCACCTTCTCTACAACATCGTTGTGATGGCGGAGATAATCGTAAACTCTTAAAGGTCGCATGACCTCCCGAAAAAAGACGCATTATTATCCAAAGTTGTTTACGATGATATTCACCTTCTCTACAACATCGTAGTGATGGCGGAGGTAATCGTAAACTCTTAAAGGTCGCATGACCTCCCGAAAAAAGACGCATTATTATCCAAAGTTGTTTACGATGATATTCACCTTCTCTACAACATCGTAGTGATGGCGGAGGTAATCGTAAACTCTTAGAGGTCGCATGACCTCCCGAAAAAGACGCACTATTATCCAAAGTTGTTTACGATGATATTCACCTTCTCTACAACATCGTAGTGATGGCGGAGGTAAACGTAAACTCTTAGAGGTCGCATGACCTCCCGAAAAAGACGCACTATTATCCAAAGTTGTTTACGATGATATTCACCTTCTCTACAACATCGTAGTGATGGCGGAGGTAAACGTAAACTCTTAGAGGTCGCATGACCTCCCGAAAAAGACGCACTATTATCCAAAGTTGTTTACGATGATATTCACCTTCTCTACAACACCGTAGTGATGGCGGAGGTAATCGTAAACTCTTAAAGGTCGCATGACCTCCCGAAAAAGACGCACTATTATCCAAAGTTGTTTACGATGATATTCACCTTCTTTACAACATCGTAGTGATGGCGGAGGTAATCGTAAACTCTTAGAGGTCGCATGACCTCCCGAAAAAGACGCATTATTATCCAAAGTTGTTTACGATGATATCCACCTCCTCTACAACATCGCTGTGATTGCGGAGGTAATCCTAAACTCTTAGAGGACGCATAGTCAGATAGTCGTAAATATTACCGCGCATGTCAGCGTGTTCAACTAAATCTTATTTGCCTCCGCTTAAGATAAAAACATACCGTATCATCGTCTTCTTGTTATTTTTCTTCTTCCTCCATTTTTGTCGGAGATCAAAACAAATTATCACCAATTATCATCATCTTTTTGTTCTTCCCCGATTATGTCGGAGATCAAAACAAATCATCATCTTCTCCTCCACCTCCCTTTCCGCTGATATCGGAGACAAAAAAAAATCGTAATTTTCTTCTCCTTTATCTTCTTTTCCTTCCACCGCTTTTGTCCGAGATCAAAACAAATCACCAGCGCATTTTAACGGCAAACATGTCGCCACATGTTCTTTTTTGTCTTGTTATGTTTTGGTTTTTCCGATCCGATTTTTTCCCCACTTGTCAAAAATCGGAGTTCGGAAAAATGTAGAAAAAAGGGGAAAATCGGATCGGATCGGGAATTGGAATAAAAATCGGTTACAACATTAGATACATGTATGGGGTTTAACAGCCCATCAAAAATATATGTAGATGCTGTACAGGTCTTAATGTCCCAAATTCACAGAGGTGATTTCAGTTGTACCATGCTATGGATTATGCAGATTTCTCGTATTACAGTATCGAGCTTCATTCAAGACTTCTTAGTGTTTTTCTCAGTGTACGCAGTGAAATAAACGTAATGTAAAAAAAAAATTGCATAGTCCATGGGTTTGTACTATCGTATATTTAAAATGAAACCACCTTTTTGAATTTGAGCAAATGTACCCCCCCCCCCCATAATGGGCTAATTGGTAGTTCAGGTACATGCATATACTCAGTAGTTTATTCTTCTTCATTATTCAACTTTAAAAGTGCCATCATTTTCAACTACAGGCAGTCAGGAAATAATGTGCATATAGGTACAGGTGTAGTTCAGAATGAGCAGTGTCTTACATGTAGACATTTTTCTGAAAGAAGCATATACATGTAACAAATCAGAGAGGCAGATTGATGAAATGAAAGTTTGAACAGATAATAATAATAGAGGGAAAGGGGGCATCTTTTTTTGTAGGTAATAGTTAGAACTATCAATAAGTAATCAGTCACTTTAATATGCGTGTACAATACAGTACTTATTAACTTTGTCACTACATACTTGTAGGCTACTGTTTAGAAGGGGACTTTCAATTCAGTTTTCGTTTTTCAAACTTAAATAATGACAGAATGATAGACTTTCAGGTATTCTTTTCCTTTGTTTTTTTTACCAGGCTTTTGAGAGGCACCGAGTGGCATATGCTGAACTACAAGGAGATATATCCACCAATCTCGAGGGTGGATCGTACCACTGGCGTGATGGGGGTGAGAAGCATGTCAACGACCCGGTCAGCATTGCCAATTTGCAGGATGCAGCACGGAATAAGAATCAGAATGCTTACACCAAGTTTGTAGAGTCACAGAAAGAATCGGTAAGTGTACAATTTATAAAATGAATTGATTCTACTGCATATTTACAATTTTGAAGAAAAAAAGTCTGATATAATGTTCTTTTTTAAATTATAACCAAAACTTTATATATATATATATATTGAAATACCAGGACCTTGTTTCATTAGCCCGTTGGAGACTGGATAATTTTGCTGTCATAACACATGTTTTCCATAGACTCCAGCCCACATATACGCGGGCTCAGTCTATGGTGGGTTAAGAGTTACAATCATTATAGTAGCTTTGCCATTATGGCAACTACCATGATTACAGGATTGAGTGCCCAATCATGAGGTTTCCTAGGTAGCTAGGGCACAACTATCATGCATAAATATAAATCTTTATGAAGCAAGCCTCAGGTCATCTGAAATTATGCTGATTGGTCCTTAGAATGCTTTAGGTTATTCCAGACCACACAGTGTCGGATGAGTAACCATTGATTAAATTATGGTCTAATGCTCATCCTGAGACCCATCATAAAGTAGAAGACATAGGGCAATCAATGATTTACCTTTCTTTTTACCCTAGGTTCGCATGTGTACCTTGAGAGGTCAGTTGGAGATGGTACCAAGCGATGAACCTCTGGACCTATCACTGGTTGAGGAAGCTGCTTCTATCGTCAAGAGGTTCAACACAGGGGCCATGAGCTTTGGCAGTCTTTCCATAGAGGCACATAGCACACTGGCGAAGGCCATGAACAGGTTAGTGGCTCTTTTTTGCTTCACTTGCTTGCAACACCTTGAGACCAAAACCTCAAGGTTCTAATAACTGTATATTGTCGGGCAAGTTAGAGGCAGTTCGAATCTGGTGCAACAAGCTTTGGCAGTCTCTCCGTTCAGGCACACAGCACACTGGCTAAGGCAATGAAGAGGCTAGTCACTCCTCTTTCTTTCACTCGATTGACTTTCAAACCAAATGTAGGGTGGCAATACAGGGGGTAAAGAATAGGAGTAACGGTATCACATAGAGAGAGGTCCGAGTGGTGAAATATAGCCCCCATCTTTAAGTTAAATAAAATAATTATGCCACCTTGTCATCTATGACTAAGTAGCTTTCATATTCAGGAAGATATCCCTTTTCTTTCTCCCCCCCCCCCCTTTCAGCATTGGTGCTAAGAGTAACACAGGAGAAGGGGGAGAGACGGAAGACCGTTACCTGCACACTGATGACCCCATGAACAACACCAGGTCGGCCATCAAGCAGGTTGCCTCGGGGAGGTTTGGTGTGACCAGCTCCTACCTGGCTCATTCTGATGACTTGCAGATTAAGATGGCCCAAGGCGCCAAGCCTGGGGAAGGAGGGGAACTCCCAGGGTATAAGGTGAGGCTCCATGGCTGGGATGAAGAGTGTGGTAGAAGAAATAATATAGGACGATGTACTTCTATGGTCCATTAATTATGTCCGTCTGACTGCCTCTATGTTTGACCCTCCTGAAGTGATTTGTCTCTGTTTCTTTTTAGTTTGTAAGAAAATATTTTGATGGTCTCAATTTATCATGAGCAGCTCATGAATCGAAAGTAAAAATGGAGAAGAATTAGTTGGATGTAGAAAAAGGTTATTTATTGTGGCTTGAGCAGATGATGGAAATGCCCACCTTAGATATTCTATTGACTTTGTTTATGGCAAAAAAAAAAACAACTTTTTTACTAGTTGTGAAAAATCGACACAGAACAAGTGTCTCAGTAACAATCTTCATGCATTTTGTTACCTTCACAAGTGTACATGTATCTGGAAAACTGTGGCAGGGATCCTGGGGAAGTGGGGAAGGGGTAGGCAGGTGACCCTTTCATGTCGCTTTCTCCAACTTTTTTTTTTGGGGGGGTGTCATTTGAAATTCATCCCTTTACTAGTGGATATACCAGTGACTACCGTACATTACATATTTATTCTTCTCCATCACAGGTCACTGAGGACATTGCCTCCACTCGTTACTCCATCCCTGGGGTGGGGCTCGTGTCCCCTCCCCCTCACCACGATATCTACTCCATCGAGGACCTTGCCGAGCTCATCTACAACCTCAAGTGCTCTAACCCGGAGGCTAGGATCAGTGTCAAGCTGGTGTCGGAGGTTGGCGTAGGGGTCGTCGCTGCTGGGGTAGCCAAGGTAGGCCCTGCTTTGAGGAAGTGAACTCAGGCTTCTTACTAACTTAAAACATAAAGATAATCGTGACATGTTATCTAATTGGCCAAAAGTTTTAAGATATTCTGATAAAAGTCTATTGGAATCAGAATCATCTTGTCTTAGTATAAAGCTCTGACAAAGACGTACATGTATGGGTCATACATGTAGCTGCTGGGATAGGCAAGGTAGGCCCTGGTTTGTGAAACTGAGCTCCCTTTTCTACTAACTCAAAGCCATAAAGATATTCATAATTATAAGAATAATGATTATGATGATAGCTGGCTTTGTACCTCTATTTTTGCGAGAGGATACAAAATCGCAACTATTATTACCCTGGCTTTATCTGGAGCTACCTCAGTGTATTCTAGGAATAAATCCTAAGAGGTAACCACTCACCTCACCTGGGTCAAATGTACCTCAATTTGGAGAAATTTTTTGTTGGAGGAAAATGCTCTTTGACTGGGATTTGAACATACATCTTTCTGTTTGAAAGACAGTTATTGGTGATATGTTTTCTCAGCAGCCAAGATTTGATGATTAGGGTGATTCCATACATGTCGTACGGGACATTTAGAGAACATTTGACAGTTTTTTGACAAGAAAAACAAATGATATTCCAGTAACTAAAGGTGATTATCAAGTACTACCAGAGTGTTAGGAAAACTAAGACTTAACATGACTTGAATTCACGACCTGTATAATACATATTTAACATAGTAATGTGTCGTACGGACGCAGAAAAATTGGCTTTTTTAGAAACCTGAAGTTTGTACTCTAAAGTCTGTGAGTTGGACAGATAATTTTCATAGAAACTGAACTCAAATTGATATTCAATTACCCAAGAACAAACACATCTATGAAAGAAAGCAAAATAAACAATCATGAATAAATAAAGCAAATTACAATTTTCAAGAACATTGTTGGCGTACGGGACACTCAAAATGTGTCGTACGGGACATCTCTAAATTGAAGCCAAACTTTCTTAGTTTATGTCTCTTTGACTTCTTCAATCACTTTATTTGGCTGATGATAATGATAATCCTATCAGACTAAAGACATTCATTATGTTAGAAACCGCTATTGGCTGAATATTTCTGTCAATATATCATAAAGAAAATAATATGTCGTACGGGACACTTGCGTGTCGTACGGGACACTTGCGTGTTGAACAGGCACTTGAGTGTTGTACTGGACAGCCTGAATAAAACAAGGAACTTTTTATCAATCAGAAGGGGAGCATTGCCCCTAAATTCTTCCTTTTTAATGAAAAGCCTTTTAATAAGTATTCATTCAGGACAATATAATTAAATAACGTCAATATATACAATCGGGAGCAATATATTATCATTTTTTTTCATGATGGGAAATATGTATAATGGTTCACAGCATTTTTACGAGCTGAAAAACTTGAGGTTTTCTGTGAAGTTATATTTTAGTGAATTAATTGATGATTTCCAATACACCATTTAAACAATGAATGAATGAAACTGTTTGTGTAAATTATGGGGCTAGAATGTTATGATTTTTCATATAAAATGTATATGTACATGATATATGTGACAACTGTCACTTGTAATTTTACAAAATATTTTTTTTCTAAAGAAATGCGATTCTACTTTTTCAAACCTTTCTGCATTTCATGAAACCATATGGTTTGTCTTATTTTCCAGATTTTTTAAACAACATGGTTTGTCTTTAATATTTTCCAGATTTTTTTTACAACTTGAAAAAAAAGTAAGGAGTTTCAATACTGCATATAAAAAAATTAGTGATCATCAAGGGAAGTCCAAATAGATGATTGATATGTAAATATTTTTTTACATCTTATAATAATTTCACATTAGCATGCAAGAGGAAGTCATCTTCCAGGCTAGGGTGAATCAATTATGAAGATTTTCTTTTCATGCTCAATGACAAAGAAATTAACCTGCTCTGACCAGTGAAAATCACCAGTTTAGCTGAAGGGATTCACAAAAGAATACACCTACATGAAATAAATTAAAATGGTTAGAATCACCTATTTCATGTTCTATGGAGATAAAAAGAGTACTTTTTCAGTTCACTTTATGTCAAATCAATTACTTAAATTGAAATAGGGCTACTATTTATAGATTCTGAATCCAAACCCTGCAATTAAATGCAGTATATATTGTGTGTCGTACGGGACAACTTTTAATAGGACAATTATTGAAAAATGAAGGGCAGTAATCAGATCCTTATGGGATAAATCGATCACCCATGGGTCAAAGATAGAGAAACTGATATTGTGAAATTGCATCATCAAAAATTAAATTGTAGGAAAAACTTTTGCATTTTCATGTGTCGTACGGGACATTGCCAAAAATAGGTTCGGAAAAATCAGGGCTGCCCCTATTATAGATCATGAAAATGTTGTAGATATTATTTGGAACTATCAATGATACATTATTCCATTGACCTGTGATATTTTCAATCTTCTCGTGCTTTGCCAATAATCGTTTCAGGCAGTGTTTGTACTTGACTATTTAATTAGCAAAATTATTGAAAATTGAAATTCCATTGTTTCCCCCCCAAAAAACTATATCTGACTTCACTTTTGGTTAAAACTCATAATTTTCATAAAATTTAGGTATCATAGTAAAATATCACACTAATTATGAATTATTGATAGCATGTTGGAATTTATGATATTTTTGAAGTTCTAGTGTGGAATCGCCCATTACCTGATATAAATCAACTGGAACTACAAGCTTATCGTGATAATCAAGTACTGACAGTTTTTAGGTAATCCTGAAGTTGTAAATGATGAAAACTCAATGAGTAGAGTTTGCTTAAAATTGCCAACCGGATTAAACACTCATGGGTATTTCCATCTGTTACAGTGTATACCTTGGAAAAAAAGTGGAAAACCTCCAAATCAAATACAGAACTAGGACATCTTGACAAAATAATCATTGTATTGACTAATGATATTATTGTTTTATATAACACGCTAAAGATTTCTTAAAGATAAATGCCAGTTGTGGTAACGATTTCAAAATAGAATCCAATGAAATGACCACCTAAGTATCTGTTAGTATAAATGAAAAATGTGTGCCAAAGGATTCTGAAAGAAATTGTGTAATTGTTGAGAAATTAGCAAATAAGTACAGGATTTGGGTCAAACTTTGGGCCGACATTCAAAGCAATTATAATAATAATAATAATATAGGGTATTTATATTGCGCACATATCCACCTTGTTAATGTAGGTGCTCAAGGCGCTCCTATATTACCCGGCTAAGCTAGGCGTTCATAGCGCACACAGCTTTTTAAGGAATTACTTCCTACCGGTACCCATTTACCTCACCTGGGTTGAGTGCAGCACACTGTGGATCAGTTTCTTGCTGAAGGAAATTACGCCATGGCTGGGATTCGAACCCACGACCCTCTGTTTCAAAGTCCGAAGACTAATCCACTGGGCCACAACGCTCCACTGTCCCACCTGCGCTTATCTATGTTGGTGATCTTCAGTGTGAATATTTTTCAGCGTAGATTTCAAGATTTCACAAAGTTCAGTTTATGTAATTGTACCAGATCTACATGTAGATCCTTGATAATATATTGACAATTAACCCTATCTAAGCCGGGGGCCTCGGAGCCCCCCCCCCCTCAACGATTCACGCAATATTTTTGCCGCGCGAAATTTTTTGACCACGCCACTCGCTGACTTTTTACTTTCAAGTCTTGCGCAACTTTTGAGACCAATTTTGCGTCACCCGGGTATGTGGTTCCGAAATTACGCAACATTATGTAAGTGCATGTCAGACCAAAAATTTGCTCAAAAACATGATTTTGTGTACAAAGTCAATGCAAATTGTGTTTTCAACCAAATATCATAAATGTATGATTATTTTTAGTTTTGCTGGTCTAAAAGTATTAATTTTATGCTTTTTATGATCTCAAAAGAGTCCCCAACAAATTTCATTGAAAAAACAATGAAAAACAAAAGGTAGAAAAACAAAGAAATACATACATGTAAGAAATTGCAAAATAACAACATAATACATAAGAAAATGATTTGATATCGCAATTTTGTTCATGTACACTTGCTAAGAGCACCACAAAGAGTTTCTATACCAAAAATTCGAACATTTGGAGCCTTATTTTGGGAGTTAGAGGAAATAGTATGATTTCGCATACTAATTACGCATAAATTAGCATAATTACTTAATAGCAATTCTATGAAAGAAATTACTATACAATTTTGTAGATTATGTCCCAGACAACCCGCGTGCCATATGAACTCCCAAAATACCCTGGCCTACATGTACATGTACATGTAGATAGGTTTAAGCTTGGTTTAACACACTTTCTCGTGAAATCAGTGTTTACTTCAAATACATGTAATTTCATTTATCTTAAAAAATGTCATTGTTTATAGGGCAAAGCTGAACACATCACCATCTCTGGTCACGATGGAGGAACGGGAGCTAGCACATGGACAGGAATCAAACATGCTGGGTTACCATGGGAACTCGGAATAGCAGAGACTCATCAGACGTTGGTTCTCAACAACCTGAGGTCAAGGGTCGTCTTGCAGACCGACGGCCAGCTGAGGACAGGTTAGTGGTTGTAAAAGAAAAAAAAACACCTGTATATGCATGTATGATCAAGCATTTACATGAAAATGTATAAATCTTGAAGATTATTCTGTTGTTTCCCAAAGGTAATTTTGCTTATTTTTTATTATTCATGTATTCAGACAGAATATTGTTACCTTCATACATGTATGTTCTTCATGTTGGCAAATCAAATTGCTACTGATTAACAAACAATAATAATGATAATAATAAAGGAATATTCAGAGGCACTGAAAACAAGAAGTACCACAGCGCGTACTATGTATGACAGATAATAATTACATTTGCAATTACAAACACAATCCTTTCTTCAACAAATTATGCGGATTGAATCACAAATTCATAGCAAAATTCTCTGATTCATAATTATTGACAGGTTGCAAGGAATTTGTAGGCTGTTTAAATTTAGCGAAATCCCAGAGGGTCTCTCTTTCTGTAAATTAATTTTAACAATAAGCACTACTTACAGCATCTGTGATAAAAAAGAATTTCAAATGAGTATATTGAGATTGTAGAATTGCTCCCAAAGCTACTTTTGGTAAGTGCATTGCAACACCTGCTACAGTACATGTATGTATCGTTTTTCATCAGAAAACTATTAAATTGTATTAAAACTCACTAAGACTTCTTACTTCCTAATATCCAGGTCATGATGTGGTGGTAGCAGCTCTCCTTGGGGCGGATGAATTTGCTTTCTCCACCACACCTCTTATTGTGATGGGATGCACCATGATGAGAAAATGCCATCTTAACACCTGTCCTGTTGGTGTGGCTACTCAGGTGAGATGGTGATGGTGGTGGTAGTGATGGTGCTGGATGGTGGTGGTGGTGGTGATGATGATGATGAAAGTGACAGTGGTGGATGTTGGTGGTGACAGCAATTGTGATACTGATCATGATAGTGATGATGCTAATCGTAGTGGGAGTGGTGGTGATGGTTGTAGTGATGGTGACAACGATTATGATGATGATGGTAGTGGTGATGGTGATGATGATAATGGCATTGACGATGATGGTTGGTAATCATAATTATGATAATGCTGATAATTACAATGGTAATAAATGTGATGACAGTTGTGGTGGTGATGATGATAATAATTTACCAAATAGAACAATGTTTTATATAATTTTATTCACTCTTTGTCTGTAAACTGTAAAATCATTTTTCCTTTTTTCTGAAACTTTATTCTTTGTGTTTTAGGATCCTGAGTTGAGGAAGAAGTTTGATGGTCACCCAGAGCATGTGGTAAACTTTTTCTTCATGCTTGCCGAGGAGATCCGTTCACACATGGCAAAGATGGGATTCAGAACCTTCCAGGTTTGTTCGCATTTGACTTCCTCCAATTGATCCCTTTGTGTTTCTCTGTGGTTTCTGACATGAGAATCTATTTGTCATTGGGATTTAAATGGAAATCTCAAAATGGCCATATATTCTCTTACCATTCTGCCAGTATTCATATCTTGCTGGGTCATCAGAGGCATATATGGTTTATGTATGTAATATATTTAGGGATTGAGTCCAAAGAAGCCTTATACAAATGATAGTTTTTCAGCCAAAGAACGATTTCTTCATTTTATACTTTGAGCCATGGAAGATCATCCATTGTCACTTGGGTGTTCAGACAATGCTCAGCACCCCCAGTAACGATATAATAATCCTCCATGACAAGGGCCTTGTCAGAGGTATGTCTTTTTCACAGGAATCTTGCAAGCAGCTTTTCATTACCAATCATCATATTTCATCATTGACAAACCAATAAGGAAAGCTGATATGAAAAGGTGCACAGCGTCGTTATAGTTGCACTCCTGCTACAAGACGGGGCATATACTTTTTGACAAGCTGCAGAAGCAGCTGTTTGTATTTTGATGTACAAATTCAATGTTTTGTACCTTGTTTTTTTTTTAATCCTTTTGCAGGAGATGATTGGCCGATGTGACATGCTTCGACCCGTCCAGGAGAAGACCAATGGGAAGAGCAAGCTGCTCAACTTTGACCAGATCTTGACCAAGGCCTCTGACCTTCGACCCGATGCTAATCCCATCGGAGGTACCACCAAACAGGAATTTTCCCTGGATAAGAGATTGGTGAGAAATCAGATTTACAAATCGTATCGTTATGAAGTAATGATTGGAGTTGTAAAGATTGACTCGCTAATTTTTTTTGTATTAAAACAGTTTAATTATATTTAGAATATTTGATGGTATCCAATGATGTTTTGGGTGTGAGTAAAGTGATACAGAATGCCATTTTATTTTTTTTAGTGAGAACCTTTGAAGATAAAGAAAAAGTAATTTTCAATAAAATTATGGGTCTTGACAAGTTATATCTGTTGGTCATGGCATATGATATCATTATGAAAATCCCCAGCAGAGCAAGTAATTGGTATACTTTCCTCTGATACCACATGGATTATAGAACATATTTGTGCAGAAGATAAAAGATATTGCTATTATTCAACATTAATCCTCAGCTCCACCCGTTGGGGCACAGTGCCGCCCGTGTTGCTCCTTCGTTCAGTGTATATTCAGCGGCACTACCTACATGTACACAAAGCCATTAATGTGATGACATCAAGTTCAGTTTGATGCATTGTGCATACAGTGTATCTAATTGTCCATCACCATAAGTTCTTTAAAGAAGTTCCAAAACTTGCAATGAGCATTTTTTTTTCCTTTATCGTACAGGACAATCTTTTGATAGAAAGGGCAGGAGATGTTCTTAACGGAGCCAGTAAACACGTTGAGATAAATATGGACATCACCAATGAGTGCAGGGCATTTGGAACGACCCTTAGCTTCCACATCTCAAGGTAATGGTCTTCGTTATCACCATCATGTGATTCATCATCATCATTATCGTCGCCATCATCATCATTGTCATTGTCATAACAACACCACCACCTCCGCCATCATCATCATTATCAGCAAAAGCATCACCATCATCATTATTATCATCCTCATTCTTATCATCATCATTCTTATCATCATCATCATCCTTGTCATCCTCGTCATCATTGTGATCGTCCTCATCATTACCACCATCACCACTACCATCATCAACATCATCATAATTGCCAATACCACCACCACAATTCTCCTCTTTATCATCATCATCATCCTCATCATCGCTATCAATAGCATGGTCACCACCATAATCATTAATCAGCGTTTTCATCATCATTACTGACATCATCATCATCGATCATCATCACTAGCATCATCATCATCCATATCATTATCCTCAATGGCATTGTCATCCTCACTACCAACATCCTCGTCATTAACACCATCATGATCATGGTTCATGATCATGAAGATGAGGAGGAGGAGGATGAGGATGATGATGATGATGATGATGATGATGATGAACATGACACATTCAATAAATTTGTTCTATACTCGTACTTCAACTTACACAAAATTCCAATTCAAATTTCTTTGCATCATACGATATACAAAATAAAACGTTTATCTTTGTCCTCTAAATTTTCAGGAAGTATCGAGAGAGTGGCCTTCCTAACAAGTCTATTGAGATCAAGTTGAAAGGATCAGCTGGTCAGAGCTTCTGTGCTTTCCTGGCTAAGGGTGTCCATGTAGAACTAGAAGGTGACAGCAATGACTATGTAGGAAAGGTAAGGATTTATAAAACATACCTTTCATCACTCAGACACAAGACTGGGAGGGGGTTTCACAAAGATTAAGTCTGACTAAAATCACACTTAAAGTACCAGATGCAATCGGTGTGTAACTCATTGCTACATTTGTCAGATCTACTCCAGAGAGCTTATATGCAATCATAGATGAGATTTTGTGTTAAATTCCCTGTGCACATTGGCACTTAACAAGGGAGTTCAGTCAGACTTTGCTCAATTTTGAAACACAACCTCGGTATCGCAGTTTTTGAGGAAACTAACTTTTTACGATATTCTATCAAGTGATATGCAGTCCAAATCACATCTCAAGATGGTGGACTTTTGATAAAGGGATAAATTGACTTTTAAAAAGAAATCTTATTCAACTTGTCGTTTTTTGTTGATTACATTCTGCATCCCATTCAAGAAGGCCTTGAAGGCACCAATGAGCTGGATCCTGTTGGAAGTTGTTCCAGTCCTTGGAGGTTCTTGGTTAGAAGGGAGAAGACTTGTGGGTTTTACACTTAGCAGTCACATATATCCTGTTAAAAAAACCGGGTTGTTAACACAAATATTTGCTTTTTCCCCCTAGGGTCTATCTGGTGGGACTGTGATTGTCTACCCACCCCGTGACGTCCCAGAAGGCTTTGCGTCAGAACTGAACATCATCGTTGGCAATGTGTGCTTGTATGGTGCTACAAGTGGCAAGGCATTCTTCAGGGGTTGGACGGCCGAACGCTTCTGTGTCAGGAACTCTGGAGCTCTCGCCATATGTGAGGTAAAACTTTGAACTTTGTCTAGCTTATATAGCGCTTAACACTTACTGTATCAGAAGTCTCTAATCGCTCAACAGTCATGCAGCATAATTACCCTTAGCAAAGCAGTTGTTACATGTTACAGATACCCATTCACCCAATCTGGGTTGAGTGCAGTAGAGTGTTGGAAAATTTCTTTCTGGAGGAAAACATGCCATGGCTTGAAATCGAATCCACGTCCTTCAGATTGAAATAAGAGTGTCATAACCACTAGATCACAACGCCCCCATTCGGAGCTTATATGAACTAGAAAAATGAGAATTTTTTTTTTTTAGAGAATTTAGTAGAAATTTAAGACTTAAAGTGATTGGTTAACATTGGTTTGACTTTAAAAAAATCTGAGCTAGAAGGTCACACTTGTCACCTGTGTCTGTGATATGTTACAAAAATGAAGCCCAGAAAAAATTGCGTTCGAAAATAATTATTTAGTGCTTCAAAAATTGAAATATAAAGTGACCGAAAACACCATCTTAATTTCATCCCATACACTTATGTGTACTATTTAGGTGTCTATAAGATGCCTATTTACAAAATCGGGGTTTGCCTTGTAGTTTAAGCTTTTCATTCTCAATAATGGTTATTTTCAGGGTTTATTAGTTCTAATACATGCACTTGTACACATGTTTCATCTTTGTTTGATAATTTTTTTAATCGGCTGCTCACAAAGTTAAACAATACCTTTAAATTGATGTTGTTTTTCTCTGCCTGATATGGTTTATTCTTTAGGGTGTAGGAGACCATGCCTGTGAGTACATGACGGGAGGTAGGGCCATCATCCTAGGAGCTACTGGAAGGAACTTTGCTGCTGGAATGTCCGGTGGTATCGCCTATGTATATAATGTGTAAGTATGACATTAACGATAGGTATGCCACTGAATAGTGTAATCTCTTGATGAAAACCAATCACAGCTTGTTGGTTGGTGAGTGGTGTTAAAGAGGTAGACTCCCCTTAGATATTCACTCAAAGAATGAGAGTGCATTCAAAACAAGCAAAAATTAAAACTATAACCCCCATAAAAAGAGGAAAGAAAATGAGCATATTATGATAAAGTATATGAATAGATGAAATAAAGAATGAATTAGAATTAAATGAACACAATTAACTGAAATGAAAGATTAAAAGAAAAATAAATGATGATAAAAACACATTATAATTTAATAGATAAAAAGTTCTAATTTCTGGAAAAAAATAGCAATTATGTAAGTGCTATATCATTTTGTGAAATAATAGTATACTTGTATGCAAACGATGAAGCTTATGAGGGCATTATACCACTTATGTTGTATTTTCTAAATAAAGTATATGTAATGAATACATTCTCTATTTTGGGATTTTTTTAACGCTTTTGTTCTATTTCTCCTTCTCCCTTTTTAGTTGGAATGATTTCTATCCAAAGTGCAATACAGAGTCGGTTGTTCTCGAGCCTCTCGTCAAAGACATTGACATTACCTTCCTCAAAGAGAGTCTAGCTGAGTTTGTCTCATACACAGGGTCAAAGGTCGCAACCATGATACTCGACAACTGGGGAAAGGAAAGCAAACGATTTGTAAAGGTGAGATTTGATCAAGTGCACTGTAGTTGAGGCTAAGTTTACATGTAGGTTGATTTGAGGCCTGGCTCAAAGTCCTTACACTGTAGCTTCGAAAAGAGAGAAATGCACTTATGTGTACATGTATTTAAAATTGACAATCAAGCAACGGAGGTCGGGAGTTCAAACCCCAGCTGCATCAGACCAAAAGACGTTAAAAGATGGGAGTTGCTGCTACCTGTTTGGCGTTCAGCAATAAAAGGGATAGAGCCTCGTCAATCTGGCGATGCACAGCGGCTCCCGGGCCCACGATCAATTGGGCAAAACAAATTTTCCTCATCATTTTATTTTATTAATAGCAATATCTTTTATCTTTTGCACAAATATGTTCTATAATCCATGTAGTATCAGAGGAAACTATACCAATTACTTGCTCTGCTGGGGATTTTCATAATGATATCATATGCCATGACCAACAGATATAACTTGTCAAGACCCATAATTTTATTGAAAATTACTTTTTCTTTATCATCAAAGGTTCTCACTAAAAAAAATAGAATGGCATTCTGTATCACTTTACTCACACCCAAAACATCATTGGATACCATCAGAGTATTTCCTTTCTGATGTCTATTTCGAAGAATACAATAAGGATTTTGGATATAGTTTTAATTAATTTTTGAAAGAAATTAAAAAAGATGCATGTGCTGTTTTAATAAAATATTTCAATCATCTCAAAATTGATAAATGAATAGGATATAAAAAGGATATAGTCAGTGGAAAATCCACATTCACTGCATTCTTATTGCTTATTCTGTGTTTCAGATTTAGGCAGTAGGTCATGAAAAGTAACCACTGAAAGGAAGAAATGAATTTTTTGCCTGCTTGGACAGAAGTGAAGTAAAATCGATTGGGAATAAGTTACAAGATCTTCCCTAAAGAATACATGTACTTTAGAGAGCTCTCTGAAAGATATGAAAGGAAGGAAAAAGGCAAACTTTCTTCAGAATGGCCTCGCCGATACTATTAATGATGAAAATAATGTTATATTTACCAAGGGTAGTCTCTCCAGTTTAAAAAACTGTCCTCCCAGTAAGCCCCATTTAACATGTTAATGCCAGTGTTACCAATGGCCACACCCCCAGTATATCAAAGTAAACAAAGATTACTTCCCCGCTGCACAGGTCTTCCCCAATGAATACCGTAGAGCTCTCAGAGAGAAGAAAGCCAAGGCACTTGCAGAGGAGAAAACCAGGAAGGAGGCGGAGCTTCTGCAGAATGGCCTAGCTAATGACACCAATGGCCACGCCCTCAATGGTGAACTGACCAATGGTGTGAATGGATCGGGAGATGGAAGGCATGTGAAGGTGGAGCCCAAGGTGATAGATATCGAGTCAACGATCCCAGACGTTGACCAGGAGAAGAAGACCATTGAGAGAGTCTTAGACAAGACCAGGTTAGCAAATAAACTAGTCATATATTAGAAATAAAGATATCAAATATTATAAAAGACAACCACAAATTGCTGTTTACCTTCTGTGCACAGGTCACTGCCAGGGATTTTTCACTGGGTATTCAGACTGTTTTCCTTGAGTGAAGGGTTTGCACAGCAAAACTATTAAACATATGCCCATTCTTGGATTTTCATTTTCAGAGGCTTTGTCAAGTATGGAAGAAACAATGACCAGTACCGTAGCGTGGAGGTTCGTATGAAGGACTGGGGTGAGATCTACAACCACCGAGGAGTCAAGAAACAACTCAAAGTACAAGCAGCAAGGTGGGCAAAAAATTTTTTTTTGTATAATGACATTCAGCTTTTATATAGCACTTTATACATCAGAACATTGTCTCTATAAAGCACTTTACAGATATACATTATTATTACAATCACTACCTTGGTCATTGGATCTTGGCTTGTCCGCACACAGTGCATGGCCTTTCTCCTCTCTCTGACAAGCATTTTGATAAGATTTTGTTGCTAGGCATACTACTTGGTCTTCCACATCCTACCTGGTACCCATTTAACACCTGGTGGAGAGTGGTCAAGTGTGGATTGATGGCTTGCCAAAAGATGCTCATACTGTGGCTTAATCATCAATGTTACAAGAGCTCATCCCTTCAACTGTGATAATCATCCACACAACCTAAACTTTAAGAGTTATCTATTACGATTAACCCATGGAACCTCAGTAGTAATAAGTCTAGGGCATTATGGGAAACTACTGTAACTTAGAAATTTGTAGAATATCATGTCCACACAACTCAAAACGATGATTTAGCTGAGAAAATAGGTAAATTGACCTTAATTGAACTATTTTTCCTGTTTCTATGCTTCAAACTACAGTATATTCCTCATGTTTTCCACCTCTCTTCTGCTTCTATTGATCGTAGGTGCATGGACTGCGGGACACCGTTCTGTCAGGCGCACACTGGATGTCCGCTAGGTAACATCATCCCCTCCTGGAATGACCTCGTCTTTAAGGATCAATGGAAGGACGCCCTTGAGAGGCTTCTCGTCACCAATAACTTCCCAGAGTTCACAGGTAGATGCTGTCCTGCTCCCTGCGAGGTGAGTGATCACTTAAGAATGATTGTGTCTATAAAAAATGGTTGAGCAATTTTCACTCAAGGTGGTTGTTATTTATAATTTTTTTTATAATTTATTATTATTTTTTTTTTTTGGGGGGGGGAGGTGGCAGCTGCTTCCCATCTAGTATATATGTACCGGTAAATAATCATGCTATCAGGAGTATCAGCAAAGCATTTTCAATAGCTATATCATGCATTTGTATTTGCTGCTTGTTATTTTTCAAACTTCTTAAAATAGGTGTGTCTTTAACACATACTGTACTTTCATAAGATGTGACCTAGTAGATGTTCTTAGTCCGGGAAGCTCAATCAAGAATATTGTTTTCTCACTGTAAACATTCCAATGTTAGTGATATGATCATTGATGATTTAGCTATTGAATTGCATACATGAAGAAAAGAAATTATATTATCATTATTATCATCATTGTTATTTAACTTCAAAATATTAATGCGATCGGTGACAAAAGAATATTAGTCCATGTTGAGTAAAATCCCAACTTCATTTCTTCCTGTAGGGAGCCTGTGTGCTAGGCATCAACGCCCCTCCAGTCACCATCAAGAACATAGAGTGTGCCATCATTGACCACGCCTTCGAGCAGGGATGGATCCGCCCCGAGCCCCCTCTCCATCGAACGGGCAAGAAAGTAGCGGTCATTGGTAGTGGACCATCCGGTCTGGCCGGAGCCGCCCAGCTCAACAAGGCCGGTCATCAAGTGACCTTGTATGAGAGGAATGACCGATGCGGTGGCCTGCTGATGTATGGAATCCCAACGATGAAGATGGACAAGAGTGTAAGAGAGAGAATTTTAATTTTTCATACTTAGAAATATTTCAAATTTTATTTTTTATTCATTATTACACGTATTTATTTTATTCATTTTTTACAATCCAACCTTACATATCCCTTGGGTGTTGGCACTTGTATATAAAAGTTATTATAAAATGGTGGTTTGGATCCTAATCAAGTGTCCAGTCATTTGATAGATATTTTGAAGCAAAAAGCCAATTTAGCTTGAATTCTTTTCATCACAGTGGCCCCCGTATTTGGAATGTCATTAATTCTGATATTACATCTACCCGTAAATTATCAACATTTAAGGTGAAGTAAGGTGAAGTCCACCTTGCTAGCAGGACATGTACTGTAAATTGAACTTCTACAACTTGTTAATTGAACTGTGCATGTGTTTTGTGTATATGTCTCTCTGTCTTGCCAATAATATTCTATGTAGTTTTTAATGTAT